>NC_133133.1:40307216-40610247 GCF_048418815.1 Hemitrygon akajei
TATTATTTTGTGTATTTTTATCAATAAATACTGTTAAAAATAGTACCATCAGACTTCAACGGACCTCTCTATCTTTGCTGGTAAGTGACCCAGTTACGGGGTACGTAACAAAGTACACCGATTTCACAATAATTGTAAACTACTTCCCAATTCTGCTGAGGAAAATCTTTTACCACTACTTCATAAACTACAATGTTAACAAGCACAAAATTGAATTCACATACAATATACATGAATAAATCATGTATGCACAGAGACTCATGCTCTCTGTAGAAAAAGAAAACTTAAAACCCAGGATAAGGAAAATGGATAAAGCTAAATGATATATGTACACTGACCTGAGTTAGATCTGGAATGTCACCCTGATCAATTCCAACTTGCTGTGTCAACAAAGAAAAAGTTCACATTACTTCATGCAGTGGCAAGTAAATAAAAACGGAAAGTGACTTACATGCATATAGAAATGCTTAATATACAGGAAAGCAAAGTGGGGGTGTGGGAAGGAGAACGGGGATGGGTAGCAAAACTAAAATGGGTTGCGATGGACCACAGATGAGAAAAAATTGACGCTCACCTCTGCAGTTTTGAGGAATTCAGATAGCTTTGTCATTCTAGCCAAAAACTTTTTATAGATGTCTAAGGCCTCCTTGCACTGATTTTTCTTCATATCGAAGTATTTCTCTAAAAGATAATCAAGATAAACGGTCTAGTACAAGATTTTAAAAATTTGTTCCAAGAGTTTGTTTCAAAAAACATTTAAATTCTTAAATATACATTTGTTCCATACCTGCCACTGTATTTGTTTTTAAAGCAGCTGTAGTCAGAACCATTGAAATGCATGAAAACAGGAAATAAAACACACCTAATTAACTGCAACATTGCTGTTGAAATTGGTACAAGCTAAATAATTTCATAAAAATTGCTAACGTCCCAAATTGCAGTTCCCATATCAAAGTTTGAAACTATGTCTCCCAAAATATACTTTATTTCACGAGGTATTAATACATTCTAAAGTTCTGAAGTAACTAGAAACAAAATGCTTATAAAAGCTGAAAGTATGGCTGTTTCCCTACATCCAAATGAAAAAAAGATGCATACTTAAACCTGCCTCTACATAGCTAAGATTGAATAGTCAATCACAATAGTTTGATGCAAACAGAATAAATTGGTAGATGGTACACTGAGGCTTATCGCTCAATAGAACCCTTTAATGTATATGTGCAACAGCTAGCACTACCATATTTGTTGGCCTGCAAAAGCCCATTTTACTGAAAATTTAGAATGCTGAAAGCTGTAGCACTGAAAGGTATTAAGTATAATCCTTTCCCCAAGAATCACCATGTCATTGTTGGCATCTCATGCCAAATAAGGCATGTTTGGTGTAGTTGAAAGACTCCCTTTTTAAAGTAAGTTCATATGTTTAAAGTTCTGAAGCCTATTACATAATTAATTAAACCGTTTATCCCTGTATCCTAGCAATCCTCTCACTGACCAGATTCAATCGTCTTAAAAATGAGTCAAAACACGTTATTGAAACAAATCGATCTTTGAAAGAGCAATAAAGTAGTAGTCAAAGTCAGGCTGAAGTAAAATACTTTGATCAATGCTGGCAATTAGGAAATCATAAATTAGGTCATTTAAAAGAGGAAGGAAATATTCCATCTGCAATCAGAAAAGAGTGGCATTGCTGCCATAACAGAAAAATTCAATTCTTTTGGTTATTTACCTTACCCATATGGGAAATATCTTGTACTCATTACAAACTATACTTTCATCAGTCCAGGAATGCAAAACATGCAACTAAAAGGGTGATATCTTGGACCTGTTCATGAAAGTATTTTGAGTATTAGCATTCTTCTAGGTTTATGGAGCTTCGAATACAATCCATCTTTATGTGTCAAGGGGGTGTCTCCGTAGCTAGGAATGGAAGATGGGTTAGGTGTATGGGTAGGTTGCAGGGTCGATAGCAGGAATTTTAACCTTTGTTATGCCATGGACCCCTACCATTAACTGAGGGAACCTCTGGTATAGAGGATATTGCTTGATAACTAATGGTATACATTTCAATATACATTGTATTGTATTAAATATGATTAAATTTGATTGAAATACTTGCTCAGCAGAAACCTCTTAATGTCAATGATAGGTGGACAACATTTGAAATCACAGATTTTTAGTGGGAACAATATCCATCTGTGGAGGGAAAGGAATTGTCAATATTTCTGGTTGCGATATTACATCAGGATTGAGGCAGAATCGCAATCACAAACATCAGCAATTCCTTTACCTCCACAGACGATGCTCAACCCACTGAGTTTGTCCAGTAGTTTGCTTTTATCCAGTTGTACATAAAGTAATTATTGAGGCTATATTTGAAACATATACAAGTTTGCCACTGAAGTGATGAGTTATATAAAACAATTGGTCAAAATTGTGATCAATCTAGAAACCATATTTGTTTAGACTGCAGACTTATTTTTTTAGATTTATTTCTTCACAAAACCGAGCTAAAACGGTTCCCTGTGGTAGTAATAGCTAACTTTTTAAGATCAGTCATCCAGGACCAGGAAACATTTTAAACACTGCTTACTAGATTTGTTTGTGCACAACAGCAATTACCACCAAATCCTCTTCAGAAGTTAGAATGAAATCTTGAAAATGGTATTTGACTAACGCCAAGCCAGTCGCAAGTGTGAGTGATTATACACAAAGACAAGGACCAAAAAGAAAACAAAAAAATGGTTCCGGTGAGATTGCTGGTAAATGATCACTTTTAAGCTCATTTTTATGTTTAAGTTCACTGGCCCATTTCATGCTTCAATTATATTTGCCTCTACAAATAGAAAATGCACAACAGCTTATGTTCAGCACCGCATTTTGGAGACAAACTGAAGTGCTATTTAAAAAAATTAAAGTATTCTGCAAGAAGTTGTTGAAATATGAAATTCTGCTGCTGATGCCACAACTTGCAGATTATGTAATAGCACTGCTATTTGGACAAGGCACTAATGCCAAGTGCAAGTACTTACAAGAAAGGCACTTAAGAATATGCCACAGAGATATTTTAAACTTGCAAGATTTTCAGAACAGATTAAAATAAAAAAAGTCAATGAAATTTTATCACTTATAATAATTGATGAATGGTCTGTATCACATTAGGTATTGAGTTAATTCCAAAACTATTATCTGCATGGAATAAGTTATTATAATACCTTGTGCTGCAAGTTGGAATCTATAACATTTTATTATAACAACATTTTTGTGATAATTAAGATTTCTTGTTCAACTCTGAGAGCGCATAATATATATTTTACACATACACACACACACATTTATGCACCCTGTTGCCTACCCAGTAAGTTGATGATCCCTTCATTGTAGGCAGCAAAAAGCCTGATGGAATCTTTGAACAGTAGCATGAAGGCGGCATTTATTACTCCATTAGTTAGTTCATTTGGATTTGCCTGCATCCAAAGAAGAAAGAGGCATTAAACGTCAAAGCTAAAACCGACATGCTATGCTTAAAGAAATTCATGAACTTGAACATGTGCCAACCACTTGCTGGTAAGTGGTGTTCTTTGACAAGCCAGCACACAAACACCACCCCATTTATCAATACTGGACCTGGTGATGTTATCATAAAAATTACACCCCTGAAAACTGTTTTACAACTTATCCAAAACTCATATGTTCAAAAGTGAAGGGAATTCAGTTATTCCATTGCACATAATGACCACATCTGATCCAAATATGAAGTGCTTTATTCAGTTAATATTTATTTAAGTCACTATTTCAATAATTGACAGCTTCACTTAGCATATTACAGGTACATTTTCCATAGGAAATAGAAATATCAATAATTCTGTTCCTTTGTCTTGTGATCAAAACATATTGCTGATAGGTAAATTGACCTACATCTAACTTTCTTTAGAAGTAACATGCCTTCAGAGGATGAAATTATATTATATTACTATAGTCTAAATCTATAGCCTTTTCAATATTTTGTGTGGTGCATATGATGCACCATAAAAAAACTGCCAAACTGTTAACAATAGTAATAACGTTAATGAAGTTCATACATACTAATCAAAACAAGAAATTGCATTCTGATGCCTACCTGTCCATAACTACCCATACTAACATCCCCAAGTCGAATACCGAGGCAAAAACACAATTTTGTCACTCAGTCTGAGGCTGATGTGCACCCAAAACAAAGAGGCCTGCTTCACTGAAAGAGATCCTCATTAAAACACGTGTAGAAAGATTAACTACTGACATCCTTGCAAACAACTGGCCAGCTTCTCACTGAAAAGAGGATATTCAGAAACTAATTCTGAATACGTGTATTTGAGCAATTCAAAGAATACTTCAAAGTAATTTACTTTGTTATTTGTCTAGACTTTAAGATCCAATACAAGCAGCCCAGTGGACACTGGCATTTAATTCTAAAATAATAATGATTAAAATATAGTTTGTACAGATGAGTTACAAGAATGGATATTTTGGAGTGGCAGAGGATTATAATTGGGAAAAATACAAGTTTACTTAAAAATACAACTGAAATAAAGTGTTATATGCAGAGCTCAAAACCAACTCCTTCAGATAAAACAGCCACATTTGGGCAATAATTAAATTTCAATCTAGAATTAATATCTAATCACACACTGACTGCCAAAGGAAAAGCATCCAATCATTATTCTAAAAGTGTAACAAAAAATAACTATCTCTAGGTGGGTGAGAGAGGTTCATAAACATAACATTCTGTAAAATCAATGTAAAAACTAATGATTTCCCTCAAGAAATGCTTTTTTTTAAAAAAAAAAGTGGAGATTCATTTAAAGTTAAAATCAGTAAGGCCATCATGAAAATTCTTACCTCAGACTGCAACAAAAGATTCCAACCACAAATCATCTCCTTTCCTAGGTTTCAGTGAGGTGCAGCTTTAATTGGCTGCAGCAATACATGTTTTGAATGGTATTTTGTGCCAAAACAAAAAAATGAGCTATCAGCCTGGAACCATTAAATTATTCAGAGTACCTAAATAGGTACTAAATAGCTACTAGCAAGGTAACTAAATAGTTCTGACACAACAGGTGTGATAATGTGAAGAATTTAAAAAAGAGCCAAGTTAGTGGACCAGAGAGCAAGGTTAGAGATACAACACTTCAAAAAAATATTATGGAGAGTTTTAAGGAGGAATAAATCAATGCATAGAAAGAACCCAGTCGATTGGGAAGCAAAGACATCTAGGTGACTGAGGTTTAGACTGCATGAGTTTATGCAGATTAGAAATGCAAAGAATATATTGGAAAGATAAATTTTAAAGATTACAAAATGCAGATTTTTTAAAAATTCTTAGTTGATTCTTTGCATCACCTTTATCAAAAACATTATGAAAATGGGCAATTCAAATTGAAACAGCATTCTAATTCTAGACATAATAGCCACCTGAAAGATAGGTTTCTATGAATGTCATCAGTTGATTTCTCCTAATTATGGGATTTCTATTTTTTTATAACACAAATGTGATATTAAGAATAACCCTACTCAAAAAAATCATTTATTAAAACAAGGAATGGTAATATTAAAAATGGTAGCTGGCAAGCTTTGTGAAGACTTATTTGTTATCTTCCCTAAAGAATTGTATGTATATTTTTGAAATTAGAAAATGATTGATAATTGCATTTTAAATTTGGAATAAATGATGTTTCTAAAATATCAGACAAAGATATACAAGTATAACTGCAATACAAACACAATGGTCACATCAATAACCAGTCTCACCTATTTGCTCTGTACTTTTGTCTCTTCCCATCCCTAAATTATCCAGACATTAACGATCAAGGAAAGTGAAGGAAGCAACTTTTTAAAAAATTTGAACGGAACAATGAAGTGCTGCGATAATTTCAAGAAGTTCCGATGTAAAGGAAACATATTTAAAGGCAGAGTTCAATTTCCAATAAATCTTAACTTTTAATACAAATTATTTCAGTTGGTCACTTGGCAAGGTTATAAAAATACTTGCACGTACATCAAAATCTAACAGTGCATCAAGTTGATTCTGTATTAGTGGCAGTGTTTTCAGCAATTTCTCTGTATTCATTGTTCTCATTACTCCATCCGTCCTACAAGAATACATAAAATGTCATTGCACGTTTCATTTATAAGTTTAAATTGTTAGATAAAAACTTCTCCTATGCATCATCTGTTTGCTAAGAACATACAACCCCTGTTTATAGGCATAGTTTTTTTTAACAGAAGAGCAAAAATTTCTAAATCTGAGCTTCTATCCAGATCTATCATAACTTCAAGCAGTTGCACCGTCAGATCACAAAGCTGAACATGCTACAAGTCTATTCCGACCCAAGATTAAAAGCTTGCAGCATTTTTAAGCAAAATATAAACATTTCATAAAAGTTAATAAATCCTATTAAATTTTCTGCTATTGCTCAGTAAAATTAGACAACTCTTTTGAACAACAGTGTATATTCTCAAGAGAAGTCCCAGGATTAATTAAAAATCAAACTAAAATAAGACAATTATTGCACAGTGTTTAAGTAGTCATTAAGCAAAAATATAACCAATCAAAAAACAATACATAGATTTACAGATAGAAACAATTAAAATAACAAAATGAAAAACAAAGAAATCCAGAAGGAAAATAACAAAATTAAAACTGGTTACCAGGAAAGTATTGAAATTTACATTTCAGGGCAGAACATTGTCAAATATCCCTGATAAGAATTCACTGGATGAAACTTTAAACATTTTCCTCACTAATATAGTTTTAACCTCTATTTTAAACATTTGTTATTCCAATTTTATAAAAAGTAACAAAGATATCATACTGATAGCTACAGGAGCATTATAGTAATTACACTGCAAATATAGTGGTTAATTGAGACAGGGTCAGTACATTTTGACCCAATTAAGCAGTTGCCCCAATTAGCTGGTTTCATAAAAATAATAAAAAGGTATAAAAACAAAACTACCATTTAACTGATTATGTAACAAATTATGTATTTAAATGAAATACAGAACAAATTAGAATACTACCAATACCTCTGCAGTACTACAAAACTGGATAAGTTCTTAATAGTTATTGATGGAGGAATTCATCTGCTAGTGAAATCAATTCATTTTCACTCCCAGTCGTTTCTGGCATCTCCAAGCCAGAATGCTTGAAACCACAGTGGACAAAACAGTTCCAGATTATCTTGCTGCTTATTTTTTGCCAACTATCAGTGATAAATATCACTGCTTTTTGAACACAAACACACGCTATTTAAAACCTAATCGCTGTAAGCACAGTGCAGTGTAACAGCCAGACAAGTGCACACAGCTGTAGTGAGTTAGGAACTGTTTGGACACAGTCTCCTGCCTGAATAAGGTGGCATAATGTCAAAAATAAATGAAGGGAATCCCAGCTATTTTTCGATTTAGATTTTATTCTTTAAGAGTTGGCCCAAATAAACAGCTGCCCTGATTAACTGATGGCCCAATTAACTAGAAACCACTACATCTTCAGTTTACAAATTGTCTGTATACTTCCTCACCCGACCTATTTAACAATGTGATTCCACATTTGTAAAGAACAAATGCAGACTGAAAATGAAACAGAAAGGATTGAAAGGATAGTTCCTTCAAGGAACTTGAAATATATTTTCTTAACCAGCCATTCATTGTTTTCTAGAGACACTTCCTAATCGGTTGAGTACTTCTAGCAAATTTTAATTTCATTTCAACAGGGGAGTAAATTGATAAGAATACATCTCAAATACCAACTTGTCTGTTTTCTTTATAGTTGTTAATTAGTTTTGCTGAGTACTTCCAGAATGTGTTTCAGAATTTAGTGTTTTCAGATTTGTTTTTCTTCACTTGTACCAAATGCAAATGTGTTCCACCCATTGTATTTAAATTGTTTGGCAACCTTGAAAATTTGGTAAAAGTATATTCAAATAATAGCCTCATGGTGATGTCAATTATGGAGTTGTAGTATGTACGAAATACCATTTTGACATTATTTTCATAGAAGTATCTTACAGAATTAATTTTATATTAATTTGCTATATTGCCATGTTTATTAATGTCCAGCCAGTTCAGCAATACTTAAATGTCATACCCTCTCTTCATTTTAGTGAAGTCAAATGCCATTAGTCTGTAGGAGAGTGCTTTCTCATTAAGGTATCTGCTATACCGTCTGATGAAAGTTGACATATCGTATCCTATAAAGGTAGAAGAAATGTGGTCAATGATAATTTTCATGCCTTTTTCTCAAACCATTAAGTCCACTTCAACTACTCCTTAAAACATGTTCAAATATCTGTAAAGATCATTAAAAATTATTTTTAGATGTTTACTTATACTATCAACTTCAAAATAAAAAAAATTAACCCATTCTTTTCTTTTTTTTTGTTAAAATCATACTCACTCACAAACTTACCTTGCATGGCACCTTTATCCAAAAAGTTATTCAAGTTGAACAATGTGTTTCTTGAAGCCAAATACTGGATAAACCGCTTAAAGAGAAAAAAAATCTTTGATTCAAATCTCAGATCACAATTAATACCCAATTTATTTGGAAAGCATTTACTATTCTGCTGCTTCCAAATGGATTGCTGGTCCTGAACATAAATGAGCAAGAAATTTCAATAATGAACTAAAATAAATTAATACCAAGTCCAAAACCAAATTTTGAGAATTTGGCTAAACTGATACAGTGATATTCTTCTGTGCCATTTTTCTGCAACATAAATCTCCCTAAAATTGACTTTAAAAGACCTCAAGAGAAATCAAAATTTGTTAACCTGCACTCCAAAACCAAAATGATGGCCTCTTTTTTTCAGGAACAGCTTCTGTGGGGGAGAAATGTTTCACATTAGCAGTACTCCTCTTCACAGCTCTGACTGCAAAAGCAGCTCTAAAGTGAATGCAGTACAACCAGCATTCTTTCATCAACTGAAAGTACTGGAAAGAAACGAGTCTATGCTACACTGGTGGGACAGCAGGGGCAGAGTTCTCCTGGAAGCACAGGTAGAAGAACCTGCACAGGCTTCTGATAAATTGTACATACAAGGAACAGTTTCCTTCCGAAAAGTGAACCATGTGCTTTGCTGGAGATCTGAAGTTCTCAGTGTCATTTTGTATGTGTTTTTTTTAAAAACAAAAAAGCACCAGGGTTTCAAAGAGAATATGAATTAGAACACTGAGTGAAAGATCCAAAGCATGCACTGTCACAACAGCAAAATGGAAACATTAGCGAACAAAGGCCCAGCTCACTCTGAGCTCAGTTGCTTTGTGCTGCTATACTTAATGCACCTTCTTCCCAATAAGGGTACTATTTAATTTACAAAGCCCAATTCATTATATGGCTGTGGTATACATGCACAAGCTTTAAACAAATTTGACAGAGTTAACGAAAAATTTCCATTTGCAAAGGTAAATTGATAACATTCTAGAACTGTATTATTATGTTTTCTTTCCCCTCTCTGCTAGATTATGTATTGCATTGAACTGCTGCTGCTAAGTTAACAAATTTCACATCACACGCTGGAGATAATAAACCTGATTCTGATTCTAATTCTCTGCCTAGAGCTGGCTTAATTGTTTATGGGGAGGATCAAAATAAATGTGATCACTCTATCATTTTACAAAATAGCAACAGAAAACGTCACAGTGAAATTAATAAACATGTGGGACAGTGAGAAACAAACAGAAATCTGACAATCACTACAGAAGAATACATAAACCATGGCTGGAAGCTACAACTACCATTTTCAATAGATTTCTAATGTGGCTTCAGTTTGTTTTATTATGGTTCCTAAAGAATGTGACCAACTTCTAAAAGCTAAGATGATTCTAAACATTTGTCTATATCATGATGGAAATTAGGTGGGCCCAGGCTAAATGACTTCATTTGAAAATACTTAAAATTTCAAAAGACAGTCCAAGATAAAGTAAAAGACTAACCTTCAGAAGATAGATAACAGATTTCAGGAAATTAATAAAGAACTTCATGAATTGTTTTCATTAAAGTAATGTTGGATTTAATAAATATCTAAACACCTTCCCTTAAGTGAATCCTACAATGCCTTGGATTATCACGATACTTGCAACTATCTTGGGGAGAGGAAGAAAACCACTTTTGCTAAGCTATATCAATACCAAGTTGGTTCCTGGATAATCATTTTCTACTGTATGGTATGTAGAGATAAAGTATTTATCACCGTTATCATAGCCTGCAACTAAAGCACCATCCTAAGTGCAAGAATTTCAGGTTGTATACTGCATACATTTTCTGATAATAAATGGAACCATCTGAACAGTTTTTGTACCAGCCAAAAGATCCTACTGCTGCCTCAGCCAAATCAAATGAAACAACATTATTTCTGTTCCAGTACAATGTGGCTTCTGTGCTCCAAAAAAACTGTTAACAGAAAATCAATTACATTTCTTGGAAACTCTACAGTCATACCTTGTGCAAACTGGAAGATTAAGTTGTTTTAAAAAAAAAAGGCACATATGCCAAAATATCAATAATTTTCATTTTAAAAAGAGTGCATTAAGTTTAAGTTGTGGAATGTTTAATCGACACAATGAATAAAAGCTAGCTACACAAAATAATCGTCATGATCCTGGCACATTGACTACTTCATCATTTCCTTTCTTATGGGAACGGGAAATAAATAAGAACAAAAAAGTAAAAACAAAATAGAAAGATCTGTTATTCAAAAACTCCAGATGTTGGAAATTTGAAGTAAATAGAAAATGCTGGAAACACTCAGCAGGTCAGATAGTAACTGCAGAAAAATAATAAAAGGATTAATGTTTCAGGTCAAAGACCATTCATTAAAATGGTAGGAAAGAAAACATGCCTGCAATTTAAAACTAGCAAGTGAGGTGAGAAGGCAAATGAAGAACTGCATTTTTTTTTAATACAGGGAAGTACACACCCAGCATGCTAATGATGAGATACCAATTGACCTAATAATATGAATGGCCTGTCAGTTCTGATAAAGACTAAGAAAGCGAGTTACCTAATGTGGCAGAAGATTGGGCCTTCACTTTACATTGTGCCTTAATGTAATAGTGCAGGAAACCATAGAAAGATCAGCTAGAGTGGGAGCTGGCCAGAGTTAAAGTGCCAGTCAACAGAGCTCAGAGACACCCTTGCAAACTGAACACAAGTTCTCCATACAGAAAATGGAGGAACTCAGCAAGTCAGGCAGTTACCAACTACTCTCTGACTTGCCAAGATCTTCCAGCACTGTGCGTGCTACTCAAGATTTTCAGTAACTGCAGGATCTCCTCTATAAATTCTCCAGTGTTCACTCAATCTTTGTTTGGTTTTGCTGATGTAGAGTTGACATACGTAGATGGGAAGCACAAATGAAGGACTGTATGTTGTGTATGAAGGGGAGTTGTACGTGGAAATGAAAGGGAAGTGTTTATGCATGCACCAGTGAAAATTGCAAAGGAACAATCCCTTGAATGGAAAGGCTGGTTTGCTGGAAGGTAATGACTACATAACTCCATTGTTGCTTTGTACAGAAGGACAGGGTAAATATAATGCGATTGAGGGCTCTGTCAACTATGATAAAGTTTCAGAACTGAGAGAAGCATTACATTTTGGAGGCAGCTATATAGAACGTTTCATCACCAGATCAAAAATGATGGACATTCACTCTGGTGTTGAATCTTTCCACATGGCTGCCTCTGAAAGTGTAATAGAATCCTTAGATGAAGTTGGATGGAAAATATAGTCAAGAGAGTGATGAGAGTCTAGAGGTTTACAATGCCTTAATTTCAGATGATGGGCTAGCAACTAAGCAACTCTCATTACTAATTGCCACTTATTAGCCTAATACAGAACACTAACTATGTTTTGCTGCATGCAGATTTAGACTGATCCTGAGGAGCTGCAAATGGAAATGAATGTTCTGCTATCAAAAGCAAACAACCCCCTTTTTCTACATAGTAGGAAAGATCATCGATGAAGCTGCTATTAGATGTCTTGGAGGATGGAATGGTTGATCCTTTGTGTAAAGTGCACTTCAAGTCATTGGATTTTTTTTTGATGCCCCATATAAGTGGATGCCTTGATGCTGCACTTCACTTGGTCAAGGACAATTATTCTCATCTCTAAAATTCAGCTCTTCAGTGATGCTAATGATTAAATCTGGAGCAGCGTGGTCTGGTCAAAACCTGATCTGAGCACTCTGAGGAGGTTATTTAATAGTACAGTGTCTGACAGCCTTTAATCACTCTGTCAATGCCTGAATATAAACAGGTAGTAATTAATTAGTTGGATTAGACCTGCTCTTTGCTAACAAAGGTCACACCTAGCTGATTTTCTACATTGCCAGGTAGATGCTAATGTTATAACTGCAGTAGAACAACTCAGCTGGATGGACAGGTATTCCAAAGTGCAGGTCCTCACTGCTATTGCTGGCACATGGTTTGATCCTGTAGCCTTTGTGTTTTCAGCCTTAGTATTTTACAGAGTGATATGAGTTTAGTAAAGCATAGCTTCTGTTATGATGGAAATTTGAAGAGACAGCCAAGATGGATCATGTATTTGACACAAGAAAATTTACCAGGTTTCATAATTGCTCTTTAATGGCTTGTCTGATCTCAATGACAGATGTATGACAATAATCACAGGACAGCCCTAGACAATTGAATGAGTAAACCTACTGTCATTGTTATCATGGCTGATATAAATAATTATCAATGGTTGCATTGGTGATTGGTAAAATGGGAGAAAAAGCTGTTTTTAAAAATAAATTATGCTTCCACATGTCCAAATATTTTTAATTCAAACAATTAAACAAAGTGCAGAAGCAGAAATCCTACTAATCATAGAAGGCCTGCACAATCACACAAATACATTTGTCATTTAAAAATAAATTTTGAAGCTACCCAAGTGGGATCCAAATGCAGACTATAAAAAGCAGAAAATGAGGTCACAACTATTTCTGATCAAAGGGATATTAATTTATAATGTTAACTTTAAATCTCTTCATGAAAGCTGCCTGAACTGCCAAATAATTGTTTTGATTTCTGATTTCCAGCATTTTTAGTTTGCTTTGCTTTCCATGTGTTGACAATATACCTTTTAAATGGCAGCAGTCATTTCATGACACTTACCTCATTCCCATACATCATCAAGTGATGTGTTGTGATTAATGCCTTAAACACTACAACCCAGCTGCTGTTGGTTGCCCTCTCAAATAAAGTATCAGCCATCTGTGGTATGTTCACATTCATCTCATTGGTACACTGGATCAAATCTAGAAGAAACCAAAAGGAGAGACATTTATAATGGATGATGCTGTGGCTATGTCTATTTGAGGTTTTAAAAAATTGCTTCAACCATCAACTTATAAACTTAACTGAAGCAAACTTGCATGATCAAAGTTACCTTCATCTACTCATTAAATGTAGCTGTAGCTTTGATTTGGTATTATCATTTTAAGAGCTCCAACTGATAACATGCATAAAGTGAACTTAATTGAAGGTTTTGATGGCATATCTTACTACAATTCACAGTAAAGCTGGCAGTGAACATTTTATGGGTAGATACAGTACAATATAGAAAGACATCAGGAATTATTGTCTGAGTCACATGAAAAATGGTGTGAAGAGAAGAACAGCACAAATCCTGTGGTTTAAGTAGCATAGAAAGAGAACTAGTCTTTGTTCAACAGGAATTGTGTATGGGATACTTGACAGCAGTTGTAGAGTGGTAAAAATCATAAATATAAAGTAATTATACAATCAAATAGCAAAACCAAAGGCTTTTCCAATTTTCATACAGCTTAAATAAATGCAGAAGATAATTCTCCAGAATATGCACAGGATAGTTTTCCGCCTCATTTTGTCTTGAAACAAGAAGGATTTAGCACTAAATCCTGAGCAGGTTTTAATTAGTAGCTTAATAATGCATGGATTTTCATTTAATGGCCATCATAATAAGATCAGTTCAATGCAATACCCTGGAGAGAAACAGGGAACAGTAAAGTTTCTGCATTTGGCTAATGCTGGCTTCAATGTGATCAGATTACATTGAGTTTTTTTAAGAGACTTAGATACATGGAGCTTAGAAAAATAGAGGGCTATGCGGTAGGGAAATTCTAGGCAGCTTTGGATATTTGGCTGGCACAACATTGTGGGCCGAAGGGCCTGTAATGCGCTGAAGATTTTTTATGTTTCTAGAGATTGAATAAGTCTACAAGGTAAAACCAAAGTACTGCAGAGCAAATAATTAAAAATGAATTTGCCACACCAATTTATATCTTAAAGGGACCAGACTCAATAGACAACATAAATATAGATATAGATGGGAGTAGACTCTCACATGGTGGATTGGATAGTGGACTACTTGACAGATAGACCTCAGTATGTGCGGTTGGGAGACTGTAGATCTGATACGGTGGTCAGCAGCACAGGAGCGCCGCAGGGAACCGTACTCTCTCCGGTCCTGTTCACCCTGTACACATCAGACTTCCAATATAACTCGGAGTCCTGCCATGTGCAGAAGTTCGCTGATGACACGGCCATAGTGGGGTGTGTCAGGAATGGACAGGAGGAGGAGTATAGGAAACTGATACAGGACTTTGTGATATGGTGCAACTCAAACTACCTGCGTCTCAATATCACCAAGACCAAGGAGATGGTGGTGGACTTTAGGAGATCTAGGCCTCATATGGAGCCAGTGATCATTAATGGAGAATGTGTGGAGCAGGTTAAGACCTACAAGTATCTGGGAGTACAGTTAGACGAGAAGCTAGACTGGACTGCCAACACAGATGCCTTGTGCAGGAAGGCACAGAGTCGACTGTACTTCCTTAGAAGGTTGGCGTCATTCAATGTCTGTAGTGAGATGCTGAAGATGTTCTATAGGTCAGTTGTGGAGAGCGCCCTCTGGGCTCTGTCGTGGGCAAAGTACTGGAGAGTTTAACATCGGTAGCTGAGCGAAGGGCGCTGAGTAGGCTACGGTCAATTATGGATAACTCTGAACATCCTCTACATAGCACCATCCAGAGACAGAGAAGCAGTTTCAGCGACAGGTTACTATCGATGCAATGCTCCTCAGACAGGATGAAGAGGTCAATACTCCCCAATGCCATTAGGCTTTACAATTCTACCGCCAGGACTTAAGAACTTTTTAAAAGCTATTATTAATTTAGATGCATATCATATTTTTTACTGAGTTAAGTATTGTATGTAATTAGTTTTGCTACAACAAGTGTATGGGACATTGGAAAAAAGTTGAATTTCCCCATGGGGATGAATAAAGTATCTATCTATCTATCTAAATGATTAAGTGCACATAAGCCATAGAAGAAGCACACAGGCCCTTCAGTCCAATGAGTAAATGCTGACCATTAAGCATTAATTTTAAACCTAAAGTTAGCCTAACCTATTTTATTCTCGTCAAACTCCATCAACTCTGCCCTAACTCCGCTAATCTCTCAAACATTAGGGACAATTTAAACTGGCTAATTAGCCTGAGAACCTGCACACTTCTGTGATAGGAAAGAATATCCCGAGGGATACCAAAGGTCATGGAGCTATGATGCAGTGGCTTTCTCAGCTGCACCACAGTCCCATAAAAAGGAAAAGACCAGTGTAAATCCTAGCAAACTGGAAGAGATATAGAGAACATCACAACAGAGCAGCTGTTTAAAAATATATGAAGTAATTTTTCAAGATTTTGAATCAGGAGTTTATCCAAATTAAAAATCACAAGAACACAGAAAAAAGTAAGAGGTGGTGGCTTCCAACCCAAAACCTTTAAAGGAAATAGATGAATGTATTGAAAAATTAGTTAGGCCACCTACACAACTAGTTCAAAACCAATCCTTCAGACTAGATAATTGAATTTAAGAAACATAGTGAAAAGCAATTTTGATGGTAATCAAAGAGTTAAAGACCAGTTTGCCAAAAATTTGTTCTGAAATTACTGAACTCTAAGGTAGATTGAAAATTTGTGCAAGTCAATACATATAGAATAGCTTATGTCTGATAAACCAGTTTAAAATTTTCATGAAGTGACAGATTGTAGATAGGGGAATTCCTACCATGGATTTCAGAAAGTCATTTGATACATTTCCTATTAGTAAAATTTGAAGCTCGTGAAACAAAAGGCAAATTTATTAGCCCTGTTATATAATGGACTCAATGGCAAAATGCACAGGGTCCCCCAGTAAACATGATCATCTCTGCAGGAGCTGTAAGAGTCATATGGCAAGGAAGGGGACTCTTCAGCCCAACTCACCCATACCAACTGTGTTGCCTAGGGAGCTCCTGCCAATTGCCTGTGTTTGGCCCATAGCCTTCCAAACCTCTCCTATCTTTTAAATGTTGCTAATATGTCTGCTTCAACCGCTGTTTCTAGCAGCTCATTCCAAAAAGCTGTCCCTGATGTCATTTTAAATTTCTTGCCTCTGATCTTAAACTTACACCCTTTTGTTTTTTCACCCCCCCACCCCCAGAACCACTAGGTAATTACACCCCATCTACACCCTTCATATACCTCTACATGGTCACTAGTTAATCTCCCACATTCATTCCAAGGGAATAGTCCTAGTCTATGCAACCTCTCCTTGTAACTCAGCAACCCCTAAGACTAGGCAATTTCCTGGAAAACCTTTAATAGATCCTTCTAGTTTAATGACATCTTTCTTTCAACAGGATGATCAAAAATACACAATAATCCAAGTGCAGTCTCAGGTTCCAAGGTTGTCGAGCTGAGGAGTGGTAGTGGTGACAAGCTCCCACTACCTAAAATTGCTCCTCATGGCATGCGCCTCAAATAGCCTCTGACAACCAAGTCCAACTCCTGGCAGAACTGTTTCTACTGACAGGAGAAGAGGCGAAGGTGGGTCCTGGCACCTTAAACCAGTGCTTCAGGTAGATGGAGATCGTCAGCCTGGGAAGGCAGTCCATCTAAGAGATTTCAAACCTCCACTGCCTTATGGCCATACCCACTCATGGGAAAGGCTTCGGGAGTAAACCCTGAGGACAAATCTGGAGCTGGAGTCCCTAACGCAGTCCGACGTTGCCTTCAACCTCACTCTGGCAACTCCTGCAACAACACTGGTGCCAAGCTGTATCGGCCCTTGCCCTTCCCTTGGACAACATCGGTGTTGTGGAGAGGAAAGACTTGCATCATGGGCAACTGCCGGTCTTCCATACAACCTTGCCCAGGCCTGCGCCCTGGAGAGGGCACAGATCCAATGTCTCGCAAGACTAACGGATGCCACCAGTCTCACCAAAATCATATGCAACAGGAACAGAAACTTCCAACCCTTACACTCAATGTCCTGAATGATGAAGGCCAGCATGTCATATGCTTCTTCACAACCCTATCTACCTCAAACTTACAATCAAATCCATTTACTTTGAGATACAGAAAAATGTTATAGACTCAATAGCGTACTAATCTTTTATTCATTGAATGACTGTGCAAATGAGAAAGGTACAGCAAATAAACTTCCACATAGATTCAAAGTGGATGACCTAATATTTACCATAAATTGATATAAATGTGGAAGTAGCATAGTCCAATAAGATTGTGGTATTATGTGTACAGATTATTAAAAAATTGGACATACAAATGGATGCACCTCAACCTAACAAAGATATTCCTCTTTGTCCTATTCATTCCCCTCCCTCCTACTCTCTGCAACTTAAAGCTAATTTGATTTCTCCCTTTCCCAGTTTTGGCTTTGGAGCTTTAACCTGATTTGTTAACTCTATTTTCTCTTTCTACACATGCTCCCAGATCTGAGTGTTTCCAATATTGTTATTATTCCAGAATTCCAACATTTGCAGCTTAAAAAAAATCTACACTCATTTGAAGGTACTTGCAGAAAATTGCCAGCGGATCCCAGATGATTTCTCCTGGTAAGTGGCTTCTTTACCTTTCCTACATTATTAATCAAAATGTGCTCACATATTCAGTCAGCCACATTTCTTCACCAAATCAGCTTCACTCCTCACAGGCCCAGAAACCACCTGCAGTGGAATTAAAGGGCAGTCTGTTCACCTACAACGAGGAAGAGGGAATGAGGTGGGAAATTGCTTTTAGAAACAATATTCCTGGTGGGCCAAAGGGCTTGTTTCTGTGTTGCTTACTCTATGGGACAGAAAGCAGTTGCTGAAGAAAGCTAATTAGCACAGGGACAGTACGGCACAGGAACAAACTCTTTGGCCCACAATGTTGTGCTAAACAAATTAAATTAGTAATCAAATACCCAACTCATTCAATCCCTTTTGTTTGCCACAATTTCCAGTCTTCCACTTCCTGCATGTTCATTTGCCCATCTAAATGCCCCTTGAAAAATATTGCATTTGCCTCCATCACCACCCCAGGCAGCAATTCTGAGCACCCACCACTCTGTGGGGGGGGGGGGGGAGAGAACCTCCCCTCCTCATTTTGCTGTGACCACAACTTTTTCTACAGTTTCTTGCAATCATGGGACAAAGCAGCCGCCATTCTACGCCCTCTGGTAGCTTGGAAACAAATACTGGCAGTTTACTCTTTCTCTCATAATCCTATAAGCTTCTATTACATCTCCATCAGCCTCTGCTGCTACAGAGAAAACAACCCAAGATGGACCAATCTCTCCTTATCGCTCATACCCTCTAACCCAGACAGCATTCTGGCAAACCTCTTCTGCACCCCCTCCAAAACCTCCACATCCCTCCTATAATGGGGTGATATGACTGAATGCAATACTCCAACAAAACTGTAAATCAGGAGTTCCCGACCTGGGGTCCATAGATCCCTTTTAACGGTATGGGGCCAGGTCATTACAAAAAGGCTTGGAACCCCTGCTGTAGATGGAATTAAAGCAGAATCTGGTCACAAAGTTGTGAGCATTTAGCAAGTAGAGTAGGGGGCTGAAGACACAGCCTTGTGGGGCACCAGTTTTGAGGGTAACTATTATAGAGGTGTTGCTGCCCCACTAATTGCCATCCGTTGGTCTGGAAGTCAAAGATCCAGTTGCAAAGGCAGGTTTAGAGTCCAAGATTGAGGAGATTAGTGATGGGTTTGCTTGTAATTATAGTATTGAAAGCGGACTATGGTCAATGACAATAAACTAATGCAGGGGTTCCCAACTTTGGACCAATACCATTAAGCAAGGAGTCCAAGGACCTCAGGTTGGGAACCCTTGGTCTAATGCTTGTATCTTGATTACAGCACCTTGGACCTTGCTTACAGTGCCTAATAAAAAGTATTTCCCCTCCCGGAAATGTTTGTGTTTTATTGTTTTACAACAGTGAGTCACAGTGAATTTAATTTGGCTTTTTTGACACTGATCAACAGAAAAATACTCTTTTGTGTCAAAGTGAAAAGAGATCTCTACAAAGTGATCTAAATTAATTACAAATAAAAAAATACAAAGTAATTGATCACACATGAATTCACCCCCTCCAAGACAGTATTTAGTAGATACACCTTTGGCAACAATTACAGCCTCGAGTTTGTGTGAATAGGTCTCTATCAGCTTTGCACATCTGGACACTAAGTTTTCCCCATTCTTCTTTACAAAACTGTTCAGGGGGTCAGATTGCATGGGGATCATGAATGAACAGCTCTTTTCAAGTCCAGCCACAAGTTCTCAATTGGATTGAAGTCTGGTCTCTGACTTGGCCACTCCAGGACATTAACTTTGTTATTTTTAAGCCATTCCTATGTAGCTTTGGCTTTATACTGGGGTCATTGTCTTACTGGAAAACAAATCTTCTTCCAAGTCGCTGTTCTCCTGCAGACTGCATAATGTTTTTTCCTCCAGGATTTCCCTTTATTTGCCGCATTCATTTTACCCTGTACCTTCACAACCCTTTCAGGGCCTGCTGCAGTGCAGCAGCTCCACAGTATGATGCAGCACCATCATGCTTCACAGTAGTGGTGGTGTGTTTTTGATTATGTGTTTGGCTTACGCCAAACATACTGTTTAGTCTGATAGCCAAAACTCTCAATTTTGGTTTCATCAGACCACAAAACTTACTTCCAGATGACTTTAGAGTCTCCCACATGCCTACTGGCAAACTCTAGTTGAGATTTCATGAGAGTTTTACTGAACAGTGGCTTTCTCTTTGCCACTTCCCATAAAGCTGTGACTGGTGAAGCACCTAGGCAACAGTTGTATGCACAGTCCATTTAAGCCATTGAAGCTTGTAACTCCTTCACAGTTGTCACAGGTCAGTTGGTGTCCTCCCTCACTCATCTCCTTCTTGCACAGTCATTCAGTTTTTGAGGACGGCCTGCTCTAGGTAGATTTATAGCTGTGCCATACTATTTCCATTTCTTGATGATTCCAAGGGATATACAGTGACTTGGAAATTTTTTTGTATCCATCTCCTGACTTGTGCTTTCAATAACCTTCTTGCTGAGTGGTCTGAAGTGTTTTGTCTTCATGGTGTAGTGTTTGCCAGGACTCTGGCTCACCAGCAGTTGGACCTTCCAGATACAGGTGCATTTTTACTAGTCAATTGAAGCATCTTGATTACACTCAGGTCTCCAAAAACAGATTTCCATTTAACTAATTATATGACTTCTAAAACCAATTGGCAGCACCAGTAATGATTTGGTGTGTCACATTAAAGGGGGATGGTGAATACTTATGTAATCAATTATTTTTTGTTTTATATTTGCAGTTTAGATCACTGTGTAGAGATCTGTTTTCATTTTGACATGAAAAAGTCTTTTTCTGTTGATCAGTGTCAAAAAAGCCAAACTAAATTCTCTGTGATTCAGTGTTGTAAAACAATAAAACATGAAAACTTTCAAGGAGGGTGAATACTTTTTATAGATACTGCATTGGTATTGGTCCATGACATTAAAATGGTTGGGAACCCTTGGTCTAGATACTCCAAAGATGAGTGCATGGCCAGGGAAATGGTATCTGCTGTAGACCTGTTTCAGCAGTACAGGAATTGCAGTGGTTTAAGGCTGCCCGGTAGGCTGGAGTTAAGGCATGCCATGACCAGTTGCTCAAAGCACTTCATGGCAGTAGTCGTTAAAGCACATTATTTGGTTTTTCTTGAGTACTGGGATAATAGTCGTCTTCAGAGTGAAGCAGCAGGTTGTTGAAAACTTCAACAAATACAGAAGAGGAAGAATCCGAGCCAGAAACTGTGGAACTAAAACAAGTTAAACAAGAGCCAGCAGATCTGCACAGGATCCAAAGCAATGGCCAGGGACATCATCCGGGTCACATGCTTTCTGTGGATTCATTCTCTTACAGACTGATCTTATGGCTGTAACAGTGACTGTAAGTTTAGATGCATTAGAGGCTGGTGACTTTCCAATCTCCTGATGCATAGAATACATTAAGCTCATTGAAAAATTATGTGCTGTCGTCAGCAATGCTGCCTGACTTAATCGTATAACCCATTATAGTACAATTGTTCTGCCACTACTGTCAGCTGGTCTGGCAATCAAGTTTGGACTGCCTACATTCTCATCCAAATCATTAATATAAATGACAGACAACAATGGACCAAACACTAATTTCTGTGACACATGCCGCTCACAGGGTTCTTGTCTAAAAAAGAACCTTCCATCACAACCGTCTATTCTAACATCAGGATAATTTAATATCCATCTGACAAACTTGCCCTAGATTCCATGTGATCTAACTTTCCAGCATAGCCTATCTTGTGGTACCTTGTCAAAGGCCACTTAGATAACATGTACTGCATTCCCTCAATCATCTTCTGGGTTACCTCATCAAAAACTAAATTTGACGCAGACAATTGCCTATGCACAAGTCGTGTTGACTCTCCACAATTAACATTTTCCTTTCCAAATGTATGCAAGTTTTACCATTTTCTTGTTTCAAGGCTTTTCAATTATAATCTTTCCTAAAATAAAACAACAGTATTAGCCGTTCTCCAGTCCTCTGGCACCATAGTTATCAATGATGCAACTAACACCACAAGATGCCCCATAACTGTTTTCCTTGCTTCCCAGAAGATTTCTTCCAATAGATTTTCCAGTACATGTTACAGCATATTTAGTCTCTTGTACCTCAGTCTTTCTTTGCATGATCAGAATATACTCAATAATTATCCATATAGCATTTTCCTCTTTTCTGTCAATGACAGTTATCTGAAAGATTGTTAAAATTTCAGTTAGCAGAGAATTAATGAGGCAGATTTGTCCTGTAGAAACAGCCTTCTGCTCTACTCTCTTTTTACTAAGCAAAGCTCCAATGCATATTTAAGTTGGCTGACAACACAACTGTCATTGTCTGAATCAACATTTAAGAGGAACCAAGAGGTACCTTGACAACAACCTCTCACTCAATGTCAATAAGACCAAGGAGCTGATTATTGACTTCAGGTGGAGGAAGCCAGAGGATCGATCGTGAGCCAGTCCTCACTGGTGATCAGTGGTGGAGAGGGTCAGCAACTTTAAATTCCTTGCTGTTATCATTTCAGAGGAACTGTCTTGGATCCAGCACATAGTGCCATTATAAACAAAGCCGCTATTTTATTAGAAGTTTGTGAAGATTTAGTATGTCATACAAAACCTTGACAAACTTCTATAGATGTGCAGAGGGGAGTATATTGACTGTTACATCATGGCATGGTATAAAAACACCAATGGCCCTTTAATGGAAAAGCCTACAAAAAGTAGTGGATACAGCCCAGTCCATCATGAAAAAAGCCCTCACCACCATTTAGGACCTGCACTGCCAGGTTCAGGAACAGTTTTTACCCCTCAACCATCATGCTATTGAACCCAAGGGGATAATTTCACTCAGCTTCACTCACCCCATCACTGAACTGTTCCCACAACCAATGGATTCACTTTCAAGGACTCTTCATCTCAAGTTCGATATTTATTGTCTATTTATTATTATTTTGCTTTTTTGTTGTTTCTTTGTACTTTGATAATAAATTTACTTAATCTTTGAAATGGGAATTAACTAGTTTCAGCTGGAGAATTTTATTTTCGTATGACCAGTTCGAGATCAGATTCCAGAAACTGTTACCCAACTCATTGCATTACCCTGTTCCTTGCAGTTTATTTCTTTGGAATACACATACAATGTGAATAAAATTATATGTTCAGATTGTTCATCTTTTTCACAAAGAATTAAATGAGACAAATTAGATACACAAATATTGCAATTGCACCATAACAAAGGATTTTTATGTGCAATACACTATTGCTCTTCATGGAATTGCAAGGAGAGAAAACAAGACATTGGACTGGACCAATGACGCAAGAAGTATGCTCATGCTAATAGTTCTTTTTTTTCCACATGGCAGACTGCATCAGCCACTTTGTTTTTCTCAGGCATATAGGGATCACTGCTGACTAGTAGACCATGATTTTTACACCGTGTCTGGGATGGTCAGTTTAGTACGTTTCTTAATGTAACAATAATTATAGTTAAACTTAATCCAAAGGTTACTAAAAAAACACATGAAAGGCAACTGGACCAGAATAGGGGAAACATTTATCTATTCTGGAAATAAGTCTCTCACACCATCACCAACCTTATTGACTCTGGGGATCTCCCATCCACTGCCAACCTCAGTTTCCACACCTCACATCTCCCGTTTCTACCTCCCACTCAAAATCCACAAGCCCACTTGTCAATGTAGACCCACTGTTTCAGCTTGTTCCTGCCCCACTGAACTCATATCTGCATATCTCAACTCTGTTCTATCCCCCCAGTTCTGTCCCTTCCTACCTACATCTACTTCATACACACTTGATCTTTTCAAGGATTTCAGGTTCCCAGGCCCCCATCATCTTACTTTTACTATGGATGTCCAGTCCCTATACAGCTCCATCCCCTATCAGGAAGGCCTCAAAGCTCTGTTTCTTTCTGGACATCAGACTCAAACCAATTCCTCTCCACCACCACTCTCCTCTGTCTAGCAGAACTTGCCCTCACTCTAAATAATTTCTCATTTGGCCTCTCCCACTTCCTTCAAACAAAAGGGGTAGACATGCCAGCTACGCCTGCCTTTTTGTCAGCTACGTGGAACAGTCTACATTGATGACCATCCCGCACCTTCCTACGCTACATCGACAACTGTATTGGTGCTGCTTCCTGCAGCTGTGCTGAACTCGTCAATTTCATCCACTTTGCCTCCAACTTCCACCCTACCCTCAAATTCACCTGGTCCATTTCTTGCATTTCCCTCCCCTTTCGTGAGCTCATTATCTACCTCTTGAGACAGCTTATTTACCGATGTCCATTATAAACCAACGGACTGATCATACCTCGTCCCATCCTGCTACTTGTAAGAACACCATACCCTTCTCTCAATTCCTCCGTCTCTGCCTCAGGATGAAGCTTTTCATTCTAAAACAAAGGAGATGTCTTTTTTCAAAGAAAGGCACTTCCCTTCCTCCATCAACGCTGCCTTCAATTGCATCTCTTCCATTTCATGCATGTCTGCGCTTACCCCATCCCTCCACCACCCTATCAGGATAAGATTCCTCTTGTCCTCACCTACGACCCCACCAGCCTCCCTGTCCAGCACATAATTTCCCGAAACTTCCACCAGCTCCAACTGGATCCCACCACCAAACACATCTTCCCCTCTCCCCCACTTCTGCAGGGATCTCTCCCTACATGACTCCTTTGTTCATTCATCCCTCCCTACTGATCTCCCTCCTGCCACTTATCCTTGCAAGCAGAACAAGTGCTACACCAGCCCTATACCTCCTCCCTCACTACCATTCAGGGCCCCAAACAGTCCTTCCAGGTGAGGCGACATGTCACCTGTGAGTCTGTTGGGCATCATAAACTGTGTTTGGTGTTCCCAGTGTGGCCTTCTGTTTATCATTGAGACCTGACGTAGATTGGGAGACCATTTTGCTGAGCAGCTACATTCCATCCACCAGCAGCATCTCCCAGTGTCCACCCATTTAAATTCCACTTCCCATTCTGATATGTCCATCCATGGCCTCCTCCATTGTCGTGATAAGGCCACACTTAGGTTGGAGGAACAACACCTTATATTCCGTCTGGGTAGCCTCCAACCTGATGGCATGTACATCAATTTCTCAAACTTCCAGTAATGCCTCCTCCCACACTTCACCATTTCCCATCCCCTTTCCCTCTCTCATGTTATCACCTTGCCAGCCCATCACCTCCCTCTGTTAGTCCTCTTCCCATTTTTTTCTTCCATAGCCTTCTGTCTCTTTCACCAATCAACTTCCTAGCTCTTTGCTTCATCCCTCCCCCTCAAAGTTTCACCTATTGCCTGGCATTCCTCTCTTTCCTCCCCCCACCTTTAAATCTACTCCTCAGCTTTTTATCTCCAGTCCTGCTGAAGGGTTTCAGCCCAAAGCCTCGACTGTGCTTTTTTCTCCCACAGATGCTACCTGGCCTACTGAGTTCCTCCAACATTTTGTGTGTGCTGCTCTTTCAACTCTGTTAGTTTTACTTACAACATGTGATAAAAGTGATTATATAAACATTAGATAACAAAAACAATAGACAAAGCTGTTTTGTATAAACTTGGCTTTGTTTCTTATCTACTATGTAAAGTATATATATATTTACTAAGAATTACAATTCAAACCCAAGCCAATTCAAACAGAACATTAAAATGCCCATGGCCAAATGTCCAAGTGTTATTGGAATAATCTAAACCCAATAAATCATAAAAAACAAAATAGGGGGGGGGGGGGTTTAGTGAGAAAGAGGAGCCAGGAAACAAAGAATGAATTCATAACTCAAAATTTGTCTGTTTTAGCTATATTTAATTATCTTGCTATTGAACTTTTACAGACCTATGAACTTAAATTGGAAAGATAATATAGAATTTGAAGTCTATACATGCTAGAATTTGTATCATACTATGTGGGATAAGAAAATCTACCCTGATCTAGTAACACCGAATATACAGAACTATCCAGATGTCTCAAGTGAAAATTCCAGTCGCAGTTGATGACAAGTTGACTTTCTCCAAAATACACATGGAAAACTAATTCTTACTTGTGACTGTTGAGTGAACAATATGCCAGCTGTTCAACAGGCTGATCAACTGGATGCCCAAGATGTGCAAAATCTACAACTGCTATTTCAGTACTCTTTTCCTACTATTCACTCTGGCAAGATGCTCATGACAAACATGAGGGCAGCAGGCTCAAAGCCACTTTGTCGTTTCTCAGGCATATAGGAATAGATCACCACTGACCAGTAAACCATGATTTTTACACCATGTCCAGAATTTTTATAAATGCGCAAAATCTGTCTGTAAAAAAACCACTGAAAATAGGTTACCGGTAATTTAAATTTAGAAATAATAAATCCCTTATTTTTAATAAAATGATAAAAACAAGCAAATGTAATAACAAAGATAGATGAAAATTTGTTTGTCTCTACAGGGGTACAATTGAGAGCATCCTGACTGGTTGCATCATTGCCTGGTATGGGAGCTGTACTTCCCTCAATTGCAGGACTCTGAAGAGAGTGGTGCAGACAGCCCAATGGATCTGCAGATGTGAACTTCCCATGATTCAGGACATTTACAAAGGCAGGTGTGTAAAAAGGGCCCGAAGGATCATTGGGGACCCAAGTCACCCCAACCATAAACTGTTCCAGTTGCTACCATCCAGGAAATGTTACTGCAGCATAAAAGCCAGGACCAAAAGGCTCTGGGACAGCTTCTTCCACCAGGCCATCAGACTAATTAATTCATACTGATACAACTGTATTTCTAAGGTATATTGACCATCCTGTTGCACATACTATTTATTATAAATTACTATAAATTGCTCATTGCACTTTTAGACAGAGATGTAAAGATATTTACTCATGTGTATGAAGGATCTAAGTAATGAAGTCAACTCAATTCAATTTGAGAGCTGAAGATTGAGTTCCACATATAATGCAGTAAGGTGGTATGTTCTACACACACACACACACACACAAAATAGCTTATATACATAAATTATTTAATGTCCATAATGTGACTCTGGGTACATAAGGTGACAGACAGGAAATATTGGTATTGAAGTATTGGTGGACTTCGTGGTGGAGGTGTTGATCTGCCCTACTGCTTGGGGAAAATTAACCCTTCTTTTGAATCTGGTGATCCTGGTGTGAATGCTACATAGCCTTCTCCCTGATGGGAGTGGTACTAATAGTCCATGAGCAGGGCGGGTGGGATCCTTCATTATATTACTGGCCCTTCTCTGGCACCTTTCTGTATACATGTCTTGGATGGTGGGTAGGCGAGTGTTGGAGAAGCATCTGACTACCCATTTTAGAGCCTTCCTGTCTGCTACTGTGCAGTCTCCGTACCAAGCAGTGATGCAGCTTGTCAGGATGCTCTCTACTGAGCATCTGTAGTATGAAGTGAGAATGGATGTGCAAGGTTCAGCTCCCTTCAGTTTCTGCAGAAAGCAGAGGCATTAACGAGCTTTCTTGACTGTATACAATGTGCTTTGGGACCATGAGAAGTTGTGCAAGATGTGCACTCTCAGGAGTTTGAAACTGCTTGCAATTTCCAGTGCTGTGCTGCTGATTTAAAAGTGAGCTGTGCAAGTTTTCCTGAAGTCGATAGCCATCTCCTTTGTCCTGGTGACAGTAGAGTTACAGTAACAGTAGAGGTTACTTGGTACTGTCTGGCACCAAGCCTCGAGCTTGTCCACCTTCTCTCTACAGACTGTCTCCTTGTTAGTGATGTGCTTCACCACTGTTGTGTCATTAGCAGAGTTCAAAGTAAACTTATTATCGAGGTACATATATGTCACCATACACAACCCTGAGATTCATTTTCTTGCATGCACTCTCAATAAGTCCACAGAATAATAACCATAACAGAATCAATGAAAGACAAAATTAACTTGGGCAATCAACCATTGTGCAAAAGACAACAAACTGTGTGAATAAACAAAAAGAAAGAAATAATAATAAACAATATAAATAAGCAATAAATATCAAGATTATGAGATGAAGAATCCTTGAAAATAAGTCCGTATCTTGTGGGAATATTTCAATGATTGGGCAAATGAAGCTGACTGAAGTTATCCCCTTCGATTCAAGAGCCTAATGGTTGAAGAGTAATAACTGTTCCTGAACATGGTGGTGAGAGTCCTGAGGCTCCTGTACCTTCTTTCTGATGGCAGCTGCAAGAAACGAGCATGGGGTGGGCAACCCTGATGATTGATGCTGCTTTTCTGTGAATGTTTCATGTAGATATGCTCAATGGTGGGGAGGCCTTTACCAGTGATAAACTGGGTCATATCCACTACTTTCTGTAGGATTTTCCGTTCAAGGGCATACCAGGCTGTGATGCAGCCAGTCAATATATAGTTACAATAAAGTTTGTGAACCCTTTACTATTACCTGTTTTTCTGGATTAATTACTCAAAATTTTGGTCTGATCTTCATCCAAGTCATAATAATAGACGAACATAATCTGCCTAAACTAATAACACACAAAATCGTACTACTCGTTAATATTGACTGCACCATTTAAACAATCACAGTCTAATTTTTTTAAAGTATATGAGCCTCTGGGGTAATGCCTTTTACAAAAGCTATTTGGAGTCAGGTGTTGCAATCAATGAGACGAGACTGGAGGTGTGGGTTGTAGAGATGCCCTGCCCTATATAAAAAAAAAGACAGTCAGGTTACTGACAGAGTCCACTGTTCTCAAGAAAGATCTGTTTATGTGCACCATGCCCCAATTAAAACAACTTTTGGAGAACCTTAGAAGAAATGGAGATGTGCATGAAGCTGGAAAAGGCTACAAAACTATTTCTAAAGACCTAAATGCTCATCAAATGGAGGAAATTCATTACTGTTGCTACTCTCCCTAGGAGTGGGTGTGCTGTAAAGATAACACCAAGAGCACAACATGCAATGAAGAAGGAGGTGAAAAAGAACCCAAGGGTAACAACAAAAGACCTACAGAAATCTCTAGAATTTGCTAAAGTCTCGGTTCATGTGTCCACCATGGAAGAAACCACTCTTCCCAAAAAGAAAAAAAAATTGCTGCACAGACTCAAGGTTGCAAAAAACCACCTGGATATTTTACAATGCATCTGGGACAATGTTCTGTGGACAGAGGAGACAAAAGTTGAACTTTTTAGCAGATATGCACAGTTGTTATGCTTGGAAGAAAAAGGGCACTGCACATCAACACCAAAATCTCATCCCAACTGTGAAGCTTGGTGGAAGGAGCATCATGGTGTGAGGCTGCTTTGCTGCCTCAGGATCTGGACAGCTTGCTATCATTCAGCGAATAATGAATTCAAAAGTGTATCAAGGCATTTTACAGGAGAATGTCAGGGTAGTGGTCCATCACCTAAAAATTAAAAGAAGTTGGATGATGGAACAAGACAATGATCTAGAAGACAAGGTCTACAATAGAATGGTTTAAAAAGAAGAAAATTTAGGTTTTGGAATGGCCAAATAAGAGTCCAGACCTTAACCCAATTGAGATGCTGTGCATGACTTGAAGAGGGATGTTCATGCAAGGTAGCCAAAAAATATTGATGAACTATAAGAGTTTTGTATGAAGGAATGGTTGAAAATTCCTCCTCGCTGTTGTGCAAGTCTGTTCAGCAGCTGCAGGAAACGCTTGGTGGAGGTTATTGCTGCTAAAGGAGGTTCAACCAGTTATTAAATACAAAGGTTCACATACTTTTTCCATCCTGTACTGTGAATGATTAAACAATGTGTTCAGTAAAGACATGAAAGGTACAATTGTTCGTGTGTTATTAGTTTAGGCAGGTTGTATTTGTCTATTATTGTGACTTCGATGAAGATCAGACCACATTTTAGAAGAATTAGTGTAGAAAACCAGGTAATTGTAAAGGGCTCACAAACTTTTTCTTGCAACTTCATTACACATCTACTTTTCAACTTTCCAAAATGCACACTTTGGAAATCAGCAATCATATGAAAATTGCCCCCAACTCTTTGCCAATTCAACAAATATAATCATTTTACAGTAGCAAGTAGCATGCTGAATTGGAAAACCTGTTGCACCTATAAACTAACCTTTTGCAATTCATGCACAAACACTCTCAAGTCTCTCAACACAATACCATACTGAACCCAATGGCACTTCGTTCACCATTGATCGCCAACCCAAGGAACAGCCATTTATCTCAACTCTCTGCCTTCGATTGGTTTATCAATCCTCTTTCAATACTAATACATCACCCACAATTCCATGCATCATTTCAATGCAACTTCAATGGATTTGCTGTAGATAGATAGATAGATAGATAGATACTTTATTCATCCCCATGGGGAAATTCAACTTTTTTTCCAATGTCCCATACACTTGTTGTAGCAAAACTAATTACATACAATACTTAACTCAGTAAAAAAATATGATATGCATCTAAATCACCATCTCAAAAAGCATTAATAATAGCTTTTAAAAAGTTCTTAAGTCCTGGCGGTAGAATTGTAAAGCCTAATGGCATTGGGGAGTATTGACCTCTTCATCCTGTCTGAGGAGCATTGCATCGATAGTAACCTGTCACTGAAACTGCTTCTCTGTCTCTGGATGGTGCTATGTAGAGGATGTTCAGAGTTATCCATAATTGACCGTAGCCTACTCAGCGCCCTTCGCTCAGCTACCGATGTTAAACTCTCCAGTACTTTGCCCACGACAGAGCCCGCCTTCCTTACCAGCTTATTAAGACGTGAGGCGTCCCTCTTCTTAATGCTTCCTCCCCAACACGCCACCACAAAGAAGAGGGCGCTCTCCACAACTGACCTATAGAACATCTTCAGCATCTCACTACAGACATTGAATGACGCCAACCTTCTTAGGAAGTACATTCGACTCTGTGCCTTCCTGCACAAGGCATCTGTGTTGGCAGTCCAGTCAAGCTTCTCGTCTAACTGTACTCCCAGATACTTGTAGGTACTTGCACCACGTGAATCTGCAATTACAATCTACAAGAGCCTGCAACTGCTAAAATCTGAAGCTAAAGGTAAACTGTTGGAGGAACTTAATAGCAAGCAGCACCTATGGAGCAAGGAGATATTATTCTTATCCATATGAAAACTGACCATCCCTCCACAGGTGCTACCTGACCTGTTGAGTTTTTCCAACAGTTTATCTTCTCTTCACATACATATGAATGGGCTAATTGAATGGACCTCCTAGTCAGAAATCTACCATTAATCTCATATCAAGTGTTCCCAGTACTATGTCGAATTCCCCAAGGAGCCCAAATAGGTAATATTCAAGTGCTGCAGTCAGCACCCTACTGAGGGGAAAGCTGTGCAGCAGATTGAACACAAACCTTAAAGAATTGTTCCTATGTACTTTCTCAACCAAGTCTGCCCTTCTGAAAATGCCAAGTGCAGTAATTGTATAATTACTTCCTTCATTCTATTCCAGATGACCAGCCTATGCAGTGAATCTCTAATGACTTCTCCAGATGCCCCTTAGTTGAAACCCAGAGTTTCTTTCTCAAAACTTTTCTTTGTCTTGCCTTCAGCACTTCAATGACTCATTTGCTCCCAAAAACTAGAATTAGACACAGGAAAGTGCAACATAACCACAGCATAATGAAATTCCGATCTGGACCAGTATAATCTTACTCAGTAAAAATTGTTAGCCAAGAATAGACCATCACAAACAAAATGCTGGAAAAACTCAGCAAGTCAGGCAGCCTCTATAGTGGAGAATAAACAGTTAATACTTGAGGCAAAGAGCCTTCATTAGGATCAGAAAGGAAGGGGCAGAGGCCAGCATAAGGTGGTGGGGAGAGATAAGGAGTAAAAAGGGAGTGGGGCAAAATTACTGGAAGCTAGAGAGATTAATGTTATGCGATCAGGTTGGAGGCTACATGGACAGAATATGAAGTATTGCTCCTCCAACCTCACTTCAGCCTCATCGTGACATTTGAGGAAGCTATGGAAAGATATGTCTGAATGGGAATAGGAAATTAATTGAAATGGCAGCCACTAGAAGATCCTGCTTTTTGCGGTGGATAATGCAAAGGGGCTCAACAAAATGGTCTCCCAAGGTGTATCGGGTCTTGCTGGTGTAGACAATGAGACTGGAGCATAGGATAGAGTTGATGATCCTGATAGACTTGTAGGTGAAGAATCACCTCATCTGGAAGAACTGTTTGTGGCCCTGAAGGGCGGTGAGGGATGTTGTGCACAGGCAGGTGTTAACACTTGCAGGGATAACTGCCAGGAAGGAGATCAGTGGGGAGGGACGTGTGGACAAGGGAGTCATGTAGAAAGTGATCCCTACAGAGAGCGAAAGATGTACTTAAGAGTAAGATCCCGTTGGAGGTGACAGAAGTTATGGAGAATAATGTAGTGGATATGGGGGTTCAAGAGCTGGTAGGTAAAGACAAGGGGAATCCTATCTCTGTTGTGAAGGCAGAAGGATGAGGTGAAGGCAGCTATGTGGGAAATGGAGGAGATGTGAGTGAGGGCAGCATTGATGATAGAGGATGGGAAACCCCAATCTTTGGTGGAAAAAAAAGAACACCTCAGACATTCTAGAATAGAAAACCTCAATCTGAGAACATATGTGGTGAAAACAGAGGAACTGAAAGAAGGGTTCAGCATTTTGCAAGTGACAGGATGGTAAAAAGTATGGTTAAGATAACTGTTAGAATCAGTAAGTTTGTAAAAGATGTCAGTGCAAAGTCTATCTCCAGAATTGGAGACAGAGACTGAAAAAAGGACCAAATGTCAGACATGGACCAAGTAAATTTTGGGTCAGGGTGGAAGCTGGAGACAAAGTTGATGAAATTGATGAGCCGAGCATGGGTGCAAGAAGCAGCACCAATACAGTTGTCAATGTAGTGGAAGAACAAGCTGGGGAGCGTTATCAGTGTAGGCTTAGATGCAGGTCTTAACATACTTCAGCACTAAACTCTTATCAAATGATAATCATATGCAGATAAATTAAATATTACAATTGTTTCATTGATTATTTTGTGAATTCACTGAAGTCTGGGAATCTTGGTATTAAAATAAGTTAGCCAACTTCTGAGCTTGTGACTCTTTTCCATGACATCCTGGCCAACTTTTGTACTTTAAACCAATGCCATCAGAAGTACACTAATGTCATTCACCATAGGCAATCACTGTGGTTGTCTACTGACTTCCTGCTTCTAATTCAGTTGTGCTTTATTGCACGTAATGTGGTGTAGGGAAGGTACATATATTTTGCAAGTGGGTAAAATGTGGAAGGATTGTCTATATTCAACTTTGTATTGTGTCTTTGAACATTAATATACCATACAAATTAATGTGCACTCCAGCTTATATGATAAACTGCTACACAACCTTATGCTGCATGTAGCACTTTGCAACCTTTTGCAAAATGAAAAGGCTGAAAGACTGGTGGCCCTTTGATGTTATAATTGCTTATGACTACCTGAAGGGAAACGTTCTGTGGCTATTTTCAAGGGACACATTGAAAACTGGAACAACATTAGTATCAGAAAAGTAGCATAAAAAGGTAAAAATTGACAAGTGGGGATATTTGACTGAGAATAAGTTAAAGAATTCAAATGTTGTGAAATAAAATGATAGAGATTCACAGTGCCCATAAATTCTAGACCGTATGCCAAACTTAAAAATATCATTCTTATTTGAACATTGTAACATTTCAAAATCTGTGAAAACGCATAACATTTTGTTGTTTTAGAATTTTAACCATTTAACTTTAGTCATTGATTCTCGGCCTTTTGGCTACGATCAAGTATGTGCGTGTAATGACTGTAAGATTGCTTCTTGTTTATGTGATTTAAAACCAGATGGTGCAGTGATGGAATAGTGCTTTCTGCCTCCAAGATCAGAAATGGAGTCCTACAAACTATTAATATTTTGTCACAATTAATTTAAATGGTAGTATATATTATTAAAATTAGATCAATATGATTTGAAGCCAAGGATTAGTTGCACTGGTTTAAATATGCCAACCTTTCATTAGAAAGTATGTAATTGCGAAATATTTGATAATATTTAAGGAATCCCTTTACAGCTCGTATAAACCAAAGGAGATACAATGTAGAAAATTGAATTGAGAACCCCAAAAAGCATACAACCAATAATAGTCCTCAAAAAGATCTATACTATTCAAACAGCCCTTTTCTAAGTATCTAGCGTGTATTGATGGCAGAATGCATAACCTGAGTTTACAAGTAGGCTGGTGCTAAATTTCATGCAACCGAGGGTGGGTGGGTTTTGGTAGTCCAATTATAGCAATAATCATAAACATTGAATTAAAATCTACTGGGGGATAGAAATGTAGAGGGACTGGACATCTATAGTGAAAATGAGGCAATCAGTGCCAGGGAATTGAAAGTTATTGAGGAGATCGAGAGCAGGTGAAGTGTTGCAGATATAGGTGATAAGGGACTGAACCAAGGGGCATAAAATAGAGTCAGGGTATGTGGACATGAGTTCAGTGGTGCAGTAGCAGACTGAAACAATAAGTTTACCCAGACAATCAGGTTTATGAATCTTGGGTAGGAAGTAGAAACAGGCAGTGCAGGGTAATGGCACTCCTAGATTGTCAGAAGCTCACCTAGAGGTTAAATCAAATACTGAAGGTTCACATTACTCAAGTTTAATCTCAGATGCAGCCAGCGAATAAAAACAGAAGTAAAGAAGTAGGCAGAAACCAAAAACAGTAGGGTAACTACTGAAACAGGAATGATTATGAATCTATTGACAAGAACTTTCAGCATCTGCACATGTGCAATTTGGAATGAAAATCCATAAATTGCCAAATGACGGCTCCTTTTTCTATTTCTTGATTTCTGTTTGTAAGGATTCTTTAATTTGACTGAGTATTCCGCCTGCTTTCTTTGACCACTGCTACTGATAAATGAACATCCCTACTTTTAGCCATTACCACATACCATCATGTGAATGAGATTAAACATACTTTGGAACATCTCCATGTTCCATTTACGACACTCCATCAAACATGACCCCTTGAGCTAAGTAGCATTTACTCTTATCTTCTTGTCAAGTACGTTTCCTATGATAAAACATCCGTCATATTTTTTTTTAAAAACATTTCTGTAACAGTGATTCATAACCAAAGCCTATCTAATTGTTTTCTTAAGAGGTAGTAGACTGGCTTGCTAGCTGGATTGTTTTTGTGGGTAGTGCATAGGTTGCATTAGACAGTCAACACATTTACCAGTGGATATATATCCTAGGATGTTGAAGAAAGGAAAAGAAACAGAAGCTATTGAGAAAAAGAATTAGGGTAGGAATAATTAAAGGGTGCTAGGAAAAAATAAAAACATACAAACAAATGAGTGAATGTGATCTGGTTACAAATAAGAGAAGGGCCAAGCTACAAAGAGTTAGGCATTTTCAAATGTAAAACCAGTCTAGGTACAGCCATACATCAGCAAATGGTACAAATCATTTATATGAGTTGCCTGCAAGGGATGGCATCAAACAGGAAATTAGAAAATGTAAAATCGATACCACAGTAATAATGGGTGACTTATCTACACATAGCAGGTTATAATAAATCACCAATTACGTCAAGAGGCTTCAAAGCAGTAAAGAGCAAGGATGTTTCACTACAATTACACTGTGCTTTTGTGAGAAAACACCTGGTGCACAGTTTTGGTCTTTTTAACCGTATATACCATGGACAAAGTGCAATGGAAATTCACCAGAGTAATGAATAGTGGAAGTTTCTCCAAGAATACACTAAACCCAGACCACAAATTCAAAATTATGAGATAGTCTCATTGAAACATACAAAATTATCTTGGGACTTGACAGGGCAAAGACAGAAATGGCACGAACTGTCATATGAAGACACACTGGGTCAATTAGACCTATATTTATTGGAGAAAGGAGATCTTTCCTCTGGATTGGGGATTAGAACTAGGGGCTATAGTAATAGGATACGGGATAAGATCTTTAGATGAGAAATGTTTTCACTTAAAGAGGATCCGAGTCTATGGAATTCTCTACCACAAAAGGCAGAAGAAGCCAAATCAAAGAATACATGATAGGCCTTTCGACACAAAAGACATTAAGATGAATGGGGAGAGAAAGGGAAAATGGTATTGGAACAGAGAAACGGTAATGATTGTTGTGTATGGCAGAGTATGCTCAAAGGGCCTACAGGCCTATTTAAACTCCTTTCTAAGTTTCCACGTCAGTTACAACTAATCCAGTATGGAACACTATAAACATATATGCAAGCACACATATATGAACTGAATAACAGAAAGAAATAGTAACACACATAAAATATTGGAGGAACTCAGCTGGCCAGGCAACTTCTATGAAAAAAAGTGCAGTCAACGTTTCAGGACGAGACCCTTCGACTCGAAATGTCAACATTACATTTTTCCTCCCATAGATGCTGCCTAGCCTGCTGAGTTCCTCCAACATTTTGTGTGTGTTGCTTGGATTTCCAGTATCTACAGATTTTCTCTTGTTTGTGAACAGAAAGAAATATTTTCTGAATTATCTGTCTTTTAGAAATGGTGAATCAGTGGTACATTATCAAAGTACGAATGCAGAATACAATCCTGAGATTTGTCTTCTCCAGATAGTCATGAAATACAGAGAAACGGTCATTGAATGAAAAGACATCAACCCCACTCCCCCACACGAAAAAAAACAAGAAACAAAACTCACAAACCCCAAAACCCCTCCCTTGCACAAAAACTAACAGATCACCCACCCGCACATGGCAGCTAAAACGTCAAACCCCTAACCCCCAAGACTGTCCCATGCAAAAAAAAACAGCGACAATAACATCCAACCCCCAACTTCTTCCTGCATACAAAAATCTAACAGATCGCTCACACAGAAAAACACCATTAAGAACATCAGACCTCAAATCCCCAACCCCTTTGCCCAAAAAAGTAACATATCATCCATCTGGTAATCGGCAACAAGAAAGAAAACACAAAAACTAAAAGAGACCAATATAACTTATAGTCCACACCAATAATTGCCTGGTTATCACTCTTAACATAAAGGACAAGAAACAGGTGAATTTATTCACTTGCATTCAAGATGGGCAAACCAAAAGGCACATACATTTTTCAACCATTTCTTTTGTTTCTAATGCAACATTGGTCAGATGCAGAACCCTTCTGCACCTGTAAAAGTACATTTCTTCTGCATGGGCAGCTTATCAGCCTTGCCATTCTATGTAGCTACGCAGCTTAAAAGTAGCAACAGCTGGCTATGTAGCCTGACCTCATTCATCTCAATGGTGTTGCCAATTTTAGTCAAAAGTGTATATGCTTTGCTATTTTGTCTTTGTTTTCAAATTAGAAATTTGAATTTAAATAGAAACATCTAATATATTTAATACTTTAATAATTCTAAAAGTAATTTCATTTATACTATTTTAAATGTCTCTATCAGACATATGGAATCATATTGAAAGGGTTTTGACAGCACATACCACTGCAATAATTATAATCTTTGTTCCTATCTAAACCAACGTAATTTAAAATACCGACTGATCTCAATAGATTCAAAACCCCAGACAAGATGATTTTGTTTCTAAATTCATTTCAATTTCTACTTTCCTCAAATAAAAACAGACCTTTCCTACCGTACTTCACATCTGCTAATTTTCACAGATCTGCAACACTTAGTAGAAATGTATTCTAAGCCCTCCATCAAACTGGTTTTGAAAAGCGTCATTCTATTTGCTCACGAAATTCAAGAGCTTTTCCAATTTTTATGCAGTCTGTTCCTCTTCATACACAAATTACACATTCAAAATACACTCCTTATATCAGAAACTAAGTGACCACAACATTCTGTATTTGTGGTGTCTTAATATAGAACCTGCCTCAGGACCTCCAAGGTCCTCTTACTGAGAGTGGAGGGCAGGAGTAGGTGGGATGGAAATTATTGTCATAGGCAGATACAGTGGATTCCAGTTAACTGTACATTTTGACCCAATTAAGCAGCTGAATTAGCTGAAGTTTCATGGCCATAGTTAAAAATGTATTTTTTTAAAAAGACAACCGCTTAACTGAGTAACAAATAATGTAAACGAAATACAAAATAACTTAGAATACTACCAGAACTACTACAGTACTATAAAACTGTATATTAGTTCCTTAGTTATCAACAGAGGAACTCAGTCTTTGCTGACATGTTCTTTTCATTGACTGTAAGTGAACAAAATCAGCGTAGCACCTCACCTTGTACAGATAGAGGACTGCCTTCAAACAGTGCTTCTGACAATTGCATCATCCAAATCTTCATTTTAATTGTAATATTCAAGATGGTTGTCGATATCGTCAAATTTTTTGTAGTTCCTAACTTGTCAAAGTAGTGAAATAATTTCATTTTCACTCTTGACTATCAACGGTATCTCCGAGTTTGAATGTTTGAAATTGCAGTATGAAAGAGTTCTGAATGGTCTTGCTGCTTATTACTTGCCAATTATCAGTGACAAAAATCACAGTTTTTTGAACACAAACAAACAAGGAATGCTATTTAAAAATTGTTTGCTCTGAGCATAGCATAGTGTCTAATGGCCACATGCCGTACATGCAACTGACACAAGTTAGGAACTGCTCAGCAACAGTCTTCTCCCCGCAATCAAGCAGTATAGTGTCCCAAATAAACAAAGGGAATCCCAACTATTTTCTTAATTTGCTTTTGTTCTTTAGGAGTTGTTACAAATAAGTGGCTGCCCCGATTAACTGATGGCTTAATTAACCAGAAACCACTGTATTAGCTTGGTTATAGACACGAGAGCTACCATTATCAATGGTTATCTTTAGTTAAAAGACTTTACATTGGAAATGAATGAATAGATTCAAATTAGAAGTTATTTCCCAGGTACTTTGCAATGTGTTTTGACTGGAAATTTGGCACTGAAAACCTGCAACAAATATTGAAAGCCTAAGCCCGTTTCTTTATATAATCATATAGTCTTGGTCACTGCTGGAATTTTACTTGTGCAACACATGACGGATTTTTGTCCAAGTGTATTTCCATGACCTACAAACACTTACAAGTATTTCTACAGCTTTTTCCCTTCTGCCAGCAGATGTCTGAATGGTCATGGACACTACCTTACTATTCTTCTTACACTATATCTATTTTATATTTGTCATTTATATAATTTTTGTCTTGCACTGTACTGATGCTACAAAACAAATTTCATGTCAGTGATAATAAATCAGATAATGAAGTATTTGAAAAAGCCACTCTATGATTTGTGCACAATGAGATCGATCACATTTACTTTTGCTTAATATAAATGAACTTATTTCATCATTAAAAGCAAACAAAATTCAGACACGCAAATTGAGATAGAGCAAATAGGTAAAATTCATATTCTTTCAAATATGTACCAAAAAGTTCAGTCCTCTGAATAGGCAATGCATTGAAGAAATAAGACAGCTACCGTAACAAAATTAGATCATGTAAATTGGATCATGTACTGCAGTGTTATAATTCTATCTTTTAAGATTAAGCCAGCTGATCTATATGCATCCGCCATATTCACAAATATCTCACTGCCAGTACCTTCCTTATTGATGAAACCACATTTTTATGCCGCTTTTGTTTTAACTGCACTTCAGCTTAATGTCATTTTGAAAGTTCATCACTAGTGGATCCACTTTCAACTCTCTAACTAAAATAAGCTATTCACCAATGGGTCTCCACACAAGTTGCCCTTCTAAACTATTCACTGTTGCTAAGTTTAATCCTTTTGAAACTGAATCATTATCCTCACCTTCCCCTCAAAAAAATCCTTTATCACTCTGCCCTTTCAATTTACCAGTCCTTCCTGAACCATATTTCACAAAGTACATTTATTATCAAAATAAGCATACTTCATACAACCTTGAGAGTTGTCTTCTTAAAGGCAGCTACAAAACAGAAACCCAAAAGAACTCATTAAAACAAAAGACTTATCAAATCCCCAATGTGCAAAGAAAAAACATACAAACAATAAAAGTAACCAAATAGCATTCAGAAATGAAGTTCACAAAAGTGAGTTCACACTGTGATTGTTGCAGCCCACAGCCAGGGTTTGGTGCAAAGATGAGTAAAACTAGTGGTGTTAATGATTTGAAGTTCAGCGCAGAGATGAGTAAACCTTGTGGAGCAGCGATCTGAACCAGCCCATGGCTTGCCTCTGGCCCCGACACGCTGTCCTTTTCAAACCGGCCCAGTGCTTAAATTGTCCATATCTTGCTCTCAGACTTGGACCCTGCCATTTTGATACGCTCTCGGGTCGGTGCCCTGCCACCTCAATTCGGCCTGTACTCAACTCTTCCAATTCAGCTTGCCGCTTAAATCAATCAAACGTCAGGTCTTTCCTTGCTCTCAGGCCCGAGACAGGGACCCTCCACCTCAACTCTGCATCGCCTCCATTCACCTTGTCTCGGTTCTACCGTATCGAGTTTCCTCCAAACTCCCTCCAGGAATGGCCAAACATTAGTTCGCTCTCCAATCTCTGGCCCAGACCCCATTGCCTTGATTCAGCCCATACATACCATGTCACAGTTGTTCTGCACCTTCAATTCCAACTACAAAAATACCAAGTCTTTTCAAAACACAACTCTGACAGGGAAGTTATAGTCTATTGTTTGCACTGATGGTTTAGCAAAAAAATGTGTAATCAATGAAGTATTTAGTTGTTTTGTTTTATTTGCCACCAAAGAGTAGCTGAGGTGAAAACCTGGCCAGCAGGTACCATCTCTGCTCTTCAAGACTGCTTTGAGCACACTGACTGGCACATGTTCAGGGAGGCTGCAACTGATGGTGACTCTACCAACTTAGAGGAGTACACAGCATCAGTGACCAGCTACATCAGCAAGTGCATTGATGATGTTCCTCTGTCCAAAACCATCACTCTACGCACTAACCAGAAGCCATGGATGACAGCGGAGGTGCGTGTGCTGTTGAGGACCCACGACTCCACCTTCAGAGCGGGCAACAAGGCAGTCCTAACAACAGCAAGGGCCAAACTGTCCCAGCTATCAGAGGGGCATACTTTCGATCAAGATCTTTTAATATCGCTGCTAGGTCAGACCTTTCTTTGTCAGCTTTTTTCTTTATATAGGTAGAGTAAGAGATAATTTCTCCACAAATATATGCTTTAAAAGTATCCCAGACTATATTACCAGCAGTATCTCCTTTAAAATTTCCTTTAAAGAAAAAAGTAATATGGTTTTCCAAAAACTTTAGAAATTTTTTTATCAGATAACAATGATAAGTTAAAACGCCAACTTCTATTTGGTACAGAGTAAACAGGTAATCTTAAAGCCAGATGCACAGGTGCATGATCAGACAAAGCAATCTCCTTATAATCACAGGATCGTACCAGTGGAAGCAAATTTCTATCTATTAAAAAAAAATCAATCCGAGAGTATGCTCTGTCTCCAGATCCAAGTACCGTAGATTCCGGACTACAGAGTGCACCTGATTAAAAGCCGCTGGCTCTAATTTTAGAAAGAAAATCAATTTTTTACTTGTACAGGCCGCACCGGATTTTCGGCCGCAGGTGTCCCACGTTGTAATGAGATATTTACACAGAAAGATATTACACGTGAGGATTTTTTAACTTTTAATTAAATCCATATGGTAACATAAACAAATACATATTGCAAATGCTTTTTTTCGAACCGTGCCTGTAACGCGGCTACTTTTAAATATACGTTGCGTATACTTTTTTACTGAACAACATTCCAATATCTCCTAACGACTGGTAAAAAATATATATACTGCAGCCTACCAGGAAAAGTTATTGATCGCCTTTAACTTAAAAGCAGCGTTCGCTCAGATCCAATGCCGCTTGCCCCCGCCTTCCCGTTTATCGCAAACCGGTATATTTCCCACAAGACGCGGCGAAACCGGGTGTGACGTCATAGCATTCCGCGATGTAGTACAGAAAACAAATATAGTTAAAACACTTCTAACTTTAACTAGAAAATGAATTACTAAGCGAAAATATTATAAACTAAATAACTGCCATAAAGGTAGCACAATGCTTTTCTTCGAGTGTTTTCCATGTTGATGAGGGTGAGTACAAATGACTGATTTACAATAATTTAATTGTGAAAGTGCGCTTGATTTATCGTACAATTTCATTGGACCTCTGTGAACTACTCATCAATTTTATTGGTCTACTGTTACGAGGCAAAATGTTTTTGGCGGCATGAAAAAAATCATGTATTAGCCGCTCCGTATTAAAGGCCGCAGAGTTCAAAGCTGTTCAAAATGTGGGAAAAAAGTAGCGGCTTATAATCCGACATCTACGGTATATATAAATAAGCGTATTGAAATCCAATCCAAGTATAATCCTCTGCTGACTTACCCAATTGAACGAAAGCTGTTGAGAGATAAAACTCAATTTTACATTCACAGGGATAGAAGTGGTAGTTTATTAGCCAATTGCTTAAAATCTTTTACAGTTAATCATCAAATCACAGAAATTTTTAAAGATAATGGAACTAAGACATCCGACCATTCTGAAATTAACAACATATTTAAAGACTTTTACCTTAAGTTGTATCAGTCTGACTCTTCTTCAGATGATACCTATATGAATGCTTTTTTCAGTAATATCAACATTCCTACATTGTCTGCTGATAGTCTAACACAGTTAGATCAGCCTATTTCCAATGAAGAAGTGGCTAAGGCTATACGTGCTTTACATTCTGGTAAGACCCCAGGACCTGATGGCTTTCCTGGGGAGTTTTATAAAACTTTCACTACGTTACTTAAACCTTATTTATTCTCTGTTTTATCAGAGTCCTTTAAATCAGGTAAACTCCCTCAATCTTTTTATGAAGCTTTTATTTCTCTTATTCTTAAAAAAAAATCCAGCTGAATGTTCTTCATACAGACCGATTTCTTTATTAAATGTTGATGCAAAAATTTTATCCAAAATCTTAGCTCGAAGACTTGAAAATATTCTACTATCTATTATATCACATGACCAGACAGGACTTATTAAAAATCGTTACTCACATTTTAATATATGTCGGTTATTGAATATGATATATTCACCATCCAAAAAAATATCAGAGTGTATATTATCCTTAGATGCAGAAAAAGCCTTTGATAGGATTGAGTGGAATTATCTTTTTAAGACCTTAGAAAAGTTTAATTTTGGGCCTAATTTTATTCGTTGGGTTAAATTAATCTACTTGTCTCCTACCGCTCAGGTTATTACTAACTCCCAAATTTCTAAGCCCTTTAAATTACAGCGGGGAACTAGACAAGGTTGTCCTCTTAGTCCTTTACTTTTTGCTTTAGCTATAGAACCCTTAGCAATAGCACTTCTAGAATCTAAGGACATTTCTGGTATACTGAGGGAAGGTATGTCTCATAAAAAGTAAATTATCATCAGCGTATAATGAAATTTTATCTCTAACACTGAAACTTCTTTACCTTTGGTTCTTTCTTTAATCCCCCAGTTTAGTTCTTTTTCAGGATATAAGCTGAACCTACATAAAAGTGAGCTATTTCCTTTAAATGACCTAATGTCATCAAATGCCAAATTTCCATTCAAAGTTGTTACAAGTCAATTTACATATCTAGGTGTAACAATTACTAAAAACTTCAAGAATTTATTTAAAGAAAACTTAAACCCCTTATTGAATTATGTGAAAAAGATGCTTTCTAAATGGTTCCCTCTTTCTTTATCCCTAATTGGCCAAATTAATTTGATTAAAATGAAGATTCTTCCTAAATTTTTATATCTTTTTCAGGCCTTACCTATTTTTATTCCTAAGACGTACTTTGATTCTTCAGATTCAATTTTAACCTCTTATTATTTGGAATAATAAACAAGCTCGTTTAAGTAAAGTTTACTTACAAAGAAATAAAGAGATGGGTGGACTAGCCCTACCCAATTTTAGGTTTTACTATTGGGCTGCCAATATAAGGAATATTACTTTCTGGTCCTATTATATTTATTGTAAAGATTGCCCATCATGGGTGTCCTTAGAAGTTAATTCGGAAAAAAACTCCTCTATTGTTTCTCTTCTTGGATCATACTCTTCTTTTTCAGCAAATAAAACAATAGATAACATAATTGTTAAGCAAACTTTAAGGATCTGGTCTCAATTTAGAAAAATTTTTGGTTTAGCGAATTTTTCATTATCATCTCCCATTCTCCTTAATTATTTTTTTATCCCTTCCATGACTGATAAAGTCTTTAAAGATTGGAATGAACTAGGTCTAGGTATTAAGTGTTTTTGGGACCTGTTTATCTCAGGATCTCTTGCTTCATTTGACCAATTGTCAAATAAATTTGCACTCCCAAAATCACATTTTTACAGATACCTTCAAATTAGAGATTTTTTACATTTCAATTAGCTACTTTTCCTATAGGTCCTGATAAAAATTTACTGGACAATCTTTTAAATATAAAACCTTTTGTTAATGGTTCTATTACCGGTATCTATAACTTGTTGATTGATTCTAGACAAGACTTTTTAGATAAAATAAAAAAAGCTTGGGAGGATGACCTAAATTGTCAGATTTCTGATGATAGATGGAATAAAATTCTTAAACGGGTTAATAAATCATCTTTCTGTGCTCGTCATTTTCTTCTACAATTTAAAGTGGTTCATAGAGCTTACATTTCTAAACAGAAGCTGTCCAGTTTTTATCCGAATGTTTCTCCACTTTGTAATAAATGCAACTCTGCTGATGCCTCTTTAATTCATATGTTTTGGTTTTGCCCTACAATTGAAAAGTTTTGGCGGGAAGTATTTCATACCTTGTCACAACTTTTTAGGGTCCAATTTGACCCAAATCCCCTTACTGCCTTGTTTGGTATTATTGCAAATGAAGATATAACTTTAAATACTCCTAACCTACAGGTTTTAGTTTTTACCTCTCTTTTAGCAAGAAGAGCAATCTTGCTTAAATGGAAGGAGCCTACCCCTCCTACACATCTTCAATGGCTATGTGATATTATGTCTTATTTAAATTTAGAAAAGATCCGCTGCTCAGTCTTAAATTCGAAACAATCTTTTTATGATATTTGGGGACCTTTCCTAAATTACTTTTCCAATTTATAAAGTTTAACAGTGCACAGACTTATGTATATTTTTATCTTCTCTTCTTAAGTGAATATGTTTTTTTTTCTAATTATCCATTGTCATCCATCAGCTTTTTTCTTTGGTAGTTGGTAGGAGGTTGCCTTTTTTTTAATAAAAAAAAATTATTTTATGATGCAGGACTTATTATTATTTTTGATTACAGAGTGGTATACCTTTATGTGTTATGCTATAACATTTTGATCAATTTTACTACAATATCTGAATGCACACAAGTTATGTTGAGATGTATCTATGTGTTGCACTCTGTAAATCTTGTTTTTTTTCTTCTGAATAAAAATATTGTAAAAAGAAAAAAGAGGGGCAAAGCATGCACACGTCCAGCAAATTCATAGCCACTTCCAGGACAGCGGCGAGACGTGGCGCATGTGGACGGGCATCCAGGACATCAATTACAGGACAACATCACGGGACTGTGCAGGTGATGCCTCCCTCCCAGATGCCCTGAATAACTTCTACACCCGTTTTGAGGCGGAAAATAACGTGGTGGCGAGGAGGTCCACCCCTCCTACAAATGACCAGGTGCTGTGTCTCACCGTGGCCGATGTGAGAAGAACCCTGTGCAGGGTCAACCCACGGAAGGCTGCTGGACCAGACATCATTCCTGGTAGAGTGCTCAGAGGATGTGCAGACCAGCTAGCAGATGTTCTCACTGACATCTTTAACATCTCCCTGAGCAGTGCCACCGTTCCAATGTGCTTCAAGGCCGCCACCATGTCCCCGTGCCTAAGAAGACTTCAGTGTCTTGCCTCATCGACTACTGTCCCGTTGCACTCACATCCATCATCATGAAGTGGTTCGAGAGTCTCGTCATGAGGCACATCAAGACCCTGCTGCCCCCCTCAATGGACCCCCTGCAGTTTGCGTACCATCCCAACATTCAACAGACGACACCATTGCCATTACCCTCCACCTGGCCCTAACCCACCTGGACAAAAAAGACACGTACGTTCGAATGCTGTTCATAGACTTCAGTTCAGCATTCAACACAATCATCCCTCAGAAACTGACTGGAAAGCTGAGCCTACTGGGCCTGAACACCTCCCTCTGCAACTGGATCCTAGACTTCCTGACTGGGAGATCTCAGTCAGTCCGGATCAGGAGCAGCATCTCCAACACCATCACACTGAGCACGGGGGGCCCCCCAGGGCTGTGTGCTCAGTCCACTGCTGTTCACTCTGATGACCCACGACTGTGCTGCAACACACAGCTCGAACCACATCATCAAGTTCGCCAATGACACAACTGTGGTGGGTCTCATCAGGAAGAATGACAAATCAGCTTACAGAGTGTAGGTACAGCGACTAACGGACTGGTGCAGAGCCAACAACCAGTCTCTGAATGTCAACAAAACAAAAGAGATGGTTGTTGACTTCAGGAGGGCACGGAGCGACCACTCCCCACTGAACATTGACGGCTCCTTGGTAGAGATCATTAAGAGCACCAAATTTCTTGGTGTTCACCTGGTGGAGAATCTCACCTGGTCCCTCAACACCAGCTCCATAGCAAAGAAAGCCCAGCAGCGTCTCTACTTTCTGCGAAGGCTGAGGAATCCATCTCCCACCCCCCATCTTCATCACATTCTACAGGGGTTGTAGTGAGAGCATCCTGAGCAGCTGCATCACTGCCTGGTTCAGAAGTTGCACCATCTCAGATTGCAAGACCCTGCAACAGATAGTGAGGTCAGCTGAGAAGATCATCGGGGGCTCTCTTCTCGCCATTACGGACATTTACACTACACATTGCATCCGCAAAGCAAACAGCATTATGAAGGACTCCACGCACCCCTTATACAAACTTTTCTCCCTCCTGCCGTCTGGGAAAAGGCACCAAAGCATTCCGGCTCTCACGATCAGACTATGTAACAGTTTCTTCCCCCAAGCTATCAGACTCCTCAATACCCAAAGCCTGGACTGACACCTTACTGCTCTATTGTCCTGTTTATTATTTATTGTAATGCCTGCACTGTTTTGTGCACTTTATGCAGTCCTGGGTAGGTCTGTAGTCTAGTGTAGTTTCTTTTTCTGTGTTTTTTTTTAAACGTAGTTTAGTCTAGTTTTTGTACTGTGCCATGTAACACCATGGTCCTGAAAAAATGTTCTCATTTTTACTGTGTACTGTACCAGCAGTTATGGTCGAAATGACAATAAAAGTGACTTGACTTTACCAGTGCTATCTTAAGCTGTCATAGTTACCATAGGTACCATATTTCTACTGCCATTAATTTGTTCCCCATAAATGGATTGCCTCTAATTATACTGGCTAGCCATTGAACTAAACCATCAACCTGAGATAAACAGGTCCCAAAAACACTTAATACCTAGACCTAGTTCATTCCAATCTTTAAAGACTTTATCAGTCATGGAAGGGATAAAAAAATAATTAAGGAGAATGGGAGATGATAATGAAAAATTCTCTAAACCAAAAATTTTTCTAAATTGAGACCAGATCCTTAAAGTTTGCTTAACAATTATGTTATCTATTGTTTTATTTGCTGAAAAAGAGTATGATCCAAGAAGAGAAACAATACCCTAACCTTCAAAAGAGTGCAAAATAAACTGACTGCAACAAATTCCAAGGACTCTTGCATTAAATACTAGGTAGGCTTTATTATTGCACACCTTTATGATTTGATCAAATGCAAACAAGTTTATACATGCCAGTGAGAAATACAGAACCATACATGAGAAACAGGAATAAATATGTTTGTGTAAGTGCAAGTGAATGATTGATGGATTCGTAGCTGCATGACATATTCAAGTTCATAATACATCTTAAATCAACAATACAAAAATGTTCGTCCACATATTTAAATTCATTTGTGGCCATGATCATATCTGTGGAACCTCCCATAGCTCTGTTAGTTTTATGAGCACTCTGTTCTTGTTTGTGGGATCTTCCAAATTCCATGGCCCCTTCTGCCACAGAATGTATTTCAATGATTCAAGATCTAAAACTTTTTGCACCATCTTTTTTTTAAATACCCACCTTTGACAAGATTTGTCTACCTTCCCAAATCTTCTTGTTGTAACTTTATTTTCCAATCTGTTTGATCAAAAAGTAAATTTGGGGCAGAATTGACCTTTGTTAGCAGGTTATGCGAACTAAAATTTCTATTCTCCAATAATATTAAAGCACACGGTATTGGGGGTATGGTATTGATGTGGATAGAGAATTGGTTGGCAGACAGGAAGCAAAGAATGGGAGTAAACGGGACCTTTTCAGAATGGCAGGCAGTGACTAGTGGAGTACCGCAAGGCTCAGTGCTGGGACCCCAGTTGTTTACAATATATCTTAATGATTTAGACGAGGGAATTAAATGCAGCATCTCCAAGTTTGCAGATGACACGAAGCTGGTCGGTGGTGTTAGCTGTGAGGAGGATGCTAAGAGGATGCAGGGTGACTTGGATAGGTTAGGTGAGTGGGCAAATTCATGGCAGATGCAATTTAATGTGCATAAATGTGAGGTTATCCACTTTGGTTGCAAGAACAGGAAAACAGATTATTATCTGAACGGTGGCCGATTAGGAAAAGGGGAGGTGCAATGAGACCTGGGTGTCATTGTACACCAGTCATTGAAAGTGGGCATGCAGGTATAGCAGGCGGTGAAAAAGGCAAATGGTATGTTGGCATTCATAGCAAAAGGATTTGAGTACAGGAGCAGCGAGGTTCTACTGCAGTTGTACAAGGCCTTGGTGAGACAGCACCTAGAGTATTGTGTGCAGTTTTGGTCCCCTAATCTGAGGAAAGACATCCTTGCCATAGAGGGAGTACAAAGAAGGTTCACCAGATTGATTCCTGGGATGGCAGGACTTTCATATGAAGAAAGTCTGGATCGACTAGGCTTATACTCACTGGAATTTAGAAGATTGAGGGGGGATCTTATTGAAACGTATAAAATTCTAAAGGGATTGGACAGGCTAGATGCAGGAAGATTGTTTCCGACATTGGGGAAGTCCAGAACGAGGGGTCGCAGTTTAAGGATAAAGGGGAAGCCTTTTAGGACCGAGATGAGGAAAAACTTCTTCACACAGAGTGTGGTGAATCTGTGGAATTCTCTGCCACAGGAAACAGTTGAGGCCGGTTCATTGGCTATATTTAAGAGGAGGTTAGATATGGCCCTTGTGGCTAAAGGGATCAGGGGGTATGGAGAGAAAGCAGGTACAGGGTTCTGAGTTGGATGATCAGCCATGATCATACTGAATGGCGGTGCAGGCTCAAAGGGCCAAATGGCCTACTCCTGCACCTATTTTCTATGTTTCTATGTAATATTCAGTACCCCGTGCAGGAAATTATAACTCTGGGTGAAAGTGATGTTGGCTGTTATAACCCGTGGTTGAAAAATTTGCCAACTAGGATGTTTTTCAGAAGATACTATTTGAATATAAAAAAAAGTGAGCCAATTTCATACTTTCAGCAACTTTAAGTTATGGTGAAACACAAGACTGGAGTGTGAGCAATACATCACTAGTATAAATGGAAATCAAAAACTCTGAGTATCTCCTATGCTCACAATTTGATACAGGTCTTACTAATATCATATGAAGATTTATATGATCACAACTTAATAATCTTGCGTTCAGGTCTATTTTGCTGATCAAAATATCACACTCATTAAGACACCAAAATAATACTGCAAATTTTGTTTAACTGAATTTGCACAAATTTCACTGCATGGAAAATATTTACAAAAATACTTGTGTATTTCCTGTGTTATACCTGACAGTGAATTATTAGAAAATTTCATCTCATAAATCAGAAGATATAAATTTGTAGGTGGAGATTCTATTCATATATTAAAGAGAATATTAGCAGTGTTTGTTTTTCTTCCCCTAGAAATACTGCAAAACAATGTCCTTGATCAATGTTTCATATTTAACTATGTAGTTAATTTTATCTTTTAGTTGGGTCTCAAAACAAACAGCACAGTGAAGTATGATAAGAACAATGTTGCAGATAATAGGCAGCAGAAACTGTCTGCAGTTAGGGAAAAGGGAACCTGTGGGAAGCTAGAAATGAGAGTAGTAATGGGATTTGAAAACATGATTGAGAACAGGCGTGGTGTGATAAGAAATGTACAAAATTTTAAAACAAGAAGGTACACTAGGGAAGGTATACCAGGATTTAGGAATCAACAGAGAATGTCACAAAATATCAGAATTTAGGACTAGTTGAAGGATCCAAGGGAGGAATATTAGAAAGGGGTTGTTTTATTTTCCACAAGAATAGGTAGATTTTAGCTCTAAGACATAGGAACAGAATTAGGTCATTTGACCCATTGAGTCTGCTCCGCCAGTCAATCATGGCTGATCCTTTTATTCCACACCTCCCCCCCCCCCCCCCCCCCCCACTCAGCCTCACTCCCCGGCCTTCTCCCAGTAACCTTTAATGCTGTGTCCAATCAAGAACCCATCAAGCTCTGCCTTAAATACAACCAATGACCTGGCCTCCACAGCTGCCCGTGGTAACAAATTCCACAAATTCACCACCCTCGGGCTGAAGAAACTTCTCCGCATCTGTTTTAAATGGACGCTCCACTATCCTGAGGCTATGCCCTCTTGTCCTAAATTCCCCCACCATGGGAAACATCCTTTCCATATTGACTCTGTCTTGGCCTTTGAACACTTGAAAGGATTCAATGAGATTCTTCCCCCCCCCCCCCCTCAACCTTCTAAATTCTATCAAGTACAGACCCAGAGCTATCAAATGTTCCTTGTATGAAAACCCTTTCATTCCTGGAATCATCCTGTGAACCTCCTCTGAACCCTCTCCAATGCCAGCACATCTTTTCTTAGAGGAGGAACCCAAAATTGTTCACAATACTCAAGGTTAGGCCTCAGCAGTGCCTTATAGAGCCTCAGCATCACATCCCTGCTCTGGTATTCTAAACCTCTTGAAATGATTGCTAACATTGCACTGGCCTTCCTCACCATCAACTCTACATGCAAGTTAGCCTTTAGGGCGTTCTGCACAAGAATTCCCAAAACCCTTTGCATCTCAGACTTTTGGATTTTCTCCCCGTTTAGAAAATAGTCTGCTCATTTATTTCTACGACCATAGTGCATGACCATGCATTTTCCAACATTGTATTTCATTTGTCACTCTCTTGCCCATTCTCCTAATCTATCTAAGTACTTCTGCAGCCTGTTTCCTCAACAACACCTGCCCCTCCACCAATCGTATTATCTGCAAACGTGGCAATAAAGCCATCTACACCATCATCTAAGTTATTGATATACAGCATAAAAAGCAGTTCTAATGCCGACCCCTGCGGAACACCACTAGTCACTGGCAGCAAACCAGACAAGGATCCTTTTATTCCCACTCACTGCCTCCAAGCAATCAGGCAATGCTCCAACCATGCTAGCAACTTTCTTAGTTGGAAAGCAACATCATCTGTGGCACCTTGTCATAGGCCTTCTGAAAGTCCAAATATACAACATCCACTGCATCCTAGTTTATCTATCTTAATTGTAATCTTCTCAAAGAATTCCAATAGGTTCGTCAGGCAAGATTTTCTTTTAAGGAAACTATGCTGACTTTGTCCTATCATGACCTGTGTCACCAAGTACTCCATAACTTCATCCTTAACAATTAACTCCATCATCTTCCCAGCCACTTAGGTCAGACTAACTGGTCTATGATTTTCTTTCTGCTGCCTTCCTCCTTTCTTAAAGAGTGGAGCAATGTTTCCAATTTTCCAGTCCTCTGGCACCATGCCTGAGTTCAATGATTTTTGAAAGATCATTACTAATGTTTCTACAATCTCTACTGCTACCTCCTTCAGAACCCTAGAGTGCTGCTCATTTGGTCCAGGTGACTTGTGCACCCTTATTAAGTCTTTCAGGTTTTTGAGCACCTTTTCCCTTGTAATATTAACTGCACTCACTTCTCTTCCCACACCTTTCAACATCTGGCACACTGGTGGTGTCTTCCACAGTGAAGTCTGATGCAAAATACCGTAGATTCCGGACTACAGAGCGCACCTGATTAAAAGCCGCTGGCTCTAATTTTAGAAATAAAATCAATTTTTTAATTGTAAAGGCCGCACCGGATTTTAGGCCGCACCGGATTTTCGGCCGCAGGTGTCCCACGTTGTAATATGAGATATTTACACAGAAAGATATTACACGTGAGGATTTTTTTAACTTTTAATTAAATCCATATGGTAACAAAAACAAATACATATTGCAAATGCTTTTTTTCGAACCGTGCCCGTACGCGGCTACTTTTAAATATACGTTGCGTATACTTCTTTACTGAACAACATTCCAATATCTCCTAACGACTGGTAAAAAATATATATATTGCAGCCTACCAGGAAAAGTTATTGATCACCTTTAACTTAAAAGCAGCGTTCGCTCAGATCCAAAGCCGCTCGCGTAATGCGCTCCCTCCCTCCGTCCCGTTTCATCGCAAACCGGCATTTTCCCACAAGACACCGCGAAACCGGGTGTGACGTCATAGCATCCCGCGATGTAGTACAGAAAACAAATATAGTTAAAACTCTTCTAACTTTAACTAGAAAATGAATTACTAAGCGAAAATATTATAAACTAAGTAACTGCCATAAGGCAGCACAATGCTTCGAGTGTTTTCCATGTTGATGAGGGTGAGTACAAATGACTGATTTACAATAATTTAATTGTGAAAGTGCGCTTGATTTATCGTACAATTTCATTGGACCTCTGTGAACTACTCATCAATTTTATTGGTCTACTGTTATGAGGCAAAATGTTTACGAGGCGGCATGAAAAAAAACCATGTATTAGCCGCTCTGGATTATAGGCCGCAAAGTTCAAAGCTGTTCAAAATGTGGGAAAAAAGTAGCGGCTTAAAATCCGGAATCTACGGTACTCATTTAGTTCATCTGCTATCTCCTTGGCTCCCGTTATTATTTCTCCAGCCTCATTTTCTAACGATCCTATATCCACTCTCATCTCTCTATTTTTTACAATGCACTTTGATATTGTTTGCTAGCTTGCTTTCATATTTCATTTTCCCTCGTAATGACTTTTAGTTGCTCTCTATATGTTTTAAAAGCTTCCCAATCCTCTATCTTTCCACTAATTTTTGCTTTGTTTTATGTACTCCTTTTTGCTTTTACATTAGCTTTGACATTCCTTGTCAGCCATGCTTTTGCCATTTTGAGTATTTCTTCAGTTTTGGAATACATTTATCCTGTACTTTCCTCATTTTTCCCAGAAACTCATACCATTGCTGCTTCTTTGTCATCCCTGCCAGCATCTCCTTCCAATTTATTTTGGCCAACTCTTCTTTCATATTACTCTAATTTCCCCTACTCCACTGAAATACTGCTCTGTCAGACTTTACATTCTCCATTTCAAATTTTAAGTTGAACTCAATCATATTATGATCACTGTCTCCTAAGGGTTCTTTTACCTTAAGCTCCCGAATCGCCCCCAGTTCATCACGTAACATCCAATCCAGTACAGCCGATCCTCTAGCAGGCTCAACGACAAACTGCGCTGAAAAGCTAACTTGTAAGCATTCAACAAACTCACTCTCTTGAGATCCATTACCAACCTGATTTTCCCCAATCAACTTGCATGTTGAAATCTCCCATGATTAACATAATATTGCCCTTTTGACACACCTTTTCTATTTCCTTTTGCAATCTGTGGTTCACATCCCAGCAACTGTTTGGAGGCCTGTACATAGCTACCATTAGGGTCTTTTTATTCTTGCAGTTTCTTAACTCAATCCACAAGGATTCATCATCTTCTGATCCTATGTCACATCTTTCTGCTGATTTGATGCTATTATTTACCAACAGAGCCATGCCACCCCCCCCCCCCCCACCTACCTTCCTATCCCTCTGATACAATGTGTAACCTTGGACATTCAGCTCCCAACTACAACCACCCTTCCGCCACAATTCACATGCCCAGTGATCAAGAACATTCATGAACAGAAATGAGTAAAGTTCAACACAAACACAAGAAATCTGCAGGTGCTGGAAATCCAAGCAATATGTACAAAACGTTGGAGGAATTCAGCAGGTCAGGTAGCATCTATAGAAAAGCGTAAATAGTCAATGTTTCAGTCCTGAAACTTGCAGCTGGTACCAAGATCAGGGGTGTAGCGGACAGCGAGGAAGACGATCAAAGCTTGCAGTGGGATTTGGATCAGCTGGAGAAATGGGTTGAAGATGGCAGATGGAACTGAATACAAACAGTATGAAGTGTTGCAACCAATGTAGGACGTAACACAGTGAGTGGTAGGGCACTGAGCAGTGTGGTAGAACAAAGGGTTCTGGGAACACAGGTTAATCATTTCAAGTAGCGTCACAGGTAGATAAGGTCGTACAAAAAGCCTTTGGTACACTGGTCTTCAAAGTATGAGTACAGTAGTTGGGATGTTATGTGAAGTTGAACAAGACATTGGGGGTGAGGCCTAATTTGGAGTACTGTGTGCAGTATTAGTCAAAACCTACAGGAAAGATGCAAGTAAGGTTGAAAGAGTACGAGAAAATTTACAAGGATGTTGCTGGGACTGGAAAACCTGAGTTATAAAGAAAAATTGAATACGTTAGAATTTTGTTCCCTAGAAGATTGAGGGGAGATTTGATAGAGGTATACAAACTTATGATGGGTGTACAGTGATGCCCAGAAAGTTTGTGAACCCTGTAGAATTTTCTCTATTTCTGCATAAATAGGACCTAAAATGTGATCAGATCTTCATAAAAGTCCTAAAACAGAGAAAATTCTACAGGATTCACAAACTTTCTAGCACCACGATAGATAGTGGAAAAAGCTTGCATTTACCCTGAGGTTGGCTGAAACTACAACTAGAGGTTATGGTTTAAGAGTGAAAGAGGAAATGTTTAAGGAGAACATGAGGAGAAACTTCTCCACTCAAGGGCAATGAAAATGTGGAATGAGCTGCCAGCACAAGTGGTGGATGCAATTTTGATTTCAACATTTAAGATAGGTTTGGTTAGGTACATGGATGGGAGGGATATGGAGAGCTATGGTCCAGGTGCAGGTCATGGGACAGCACTGGTTAGTTGGGCCAAAGGGCCTGTTCTGTGCTGTAATTTTCTTTGACTCTATAGTTTTAATATAATTTGTCTTCATGGTGGACCAAGAACCATAAATATTTCATGGTACTTTGATTCTGGTCTTTAATTTTAAACTTAGTCAACTTTAAGAATTTATAGAACTTATGGCTATCACAAGCCATGTTAGCATTTAATGGCCTTTGTCACTTGCTAGACTATTTCAGAGCACCATCAAGAGTCAAGCATAACATTGTAGATCTGGGATCACATGTAGAGCAGAAGCAGCAATAATTAAACTTTCTTTCTAATACAATACCCTGTGCAAAACCAGCTGTGTCCAACAGAGAGAAAGCATCCACTGTTCTCCACATTGTACCAAGCTACCACTATGATTACCCCCACACTTTCGTACCAAGCGGAAATATTTAAGGACTTTATATTCAAGCTTCACCTGTAACAAAACTGAAAAATCTTTAAGATAATTCAGTCCTGTGTTCTGGAATTCCCCTTCGAAACCAACAGCCCGCAATTATAAAACATGTTGAAGAGTTGCACTCATCAAAACAAAAAAGATTTTAAAAAAATACAAAATACAAGAATAAGGTATTATGACACACACGGAAGCTGGGAAAAGAATGATTTCTAAAAGGAAACTGGTATGCAAAGACAGGTTTATAGACTTCAAAGCTATAGAGTTTGAGATTAAGGCAACCCTGTGAACAGTTAAGGCAAAGGTTGTGGTAAGTGAATGGAGGATCATTAATAGAGCAATTCTCTTCCTTCATTCAGGGGATTCATTTGCCACCAGTACACTGCAGAGTTGGTCTGAATATCTACATTATGTTTGCAGCAAGTAGATAAGATACAAGCTTTGTGCTGGGCTTGAGATTTTAATATCTGTACACACTTTATCACAGGCGACCAAAGGCCACACAGGCAGCATGCCCACTTTTGCTAATGGTGACATTATGGAAAGTGGTCCATAATTTTAAAAGGACCCATCAAGTACGTTTATTGTTGGGTGCCATTGTTCTACTTTCTATCAAATGTTCAATGGAATAAGGCAGCAAATAACTTGAAGATCAGCATCCAAATATGTAAAGAAACAAGCATTATCTGCGTATTGCAACTTGATAACTGGGGTTCCAAAGCAGAGATGATATGCTTTCAACAGTTCCCATTTCATTGTGGATCAGTGAGCATAGGAGTTAGAAAAGAACTGAACCTAATTTATTCACAGTAAGATAGATTTGTACAAGTATTATTTTATAAAGTGTGGAAGAGGAAGGAAAGCATTGGTATGGACAGAGCAGCAAGTTAAAAAAAAAGCAATGACTGGATAAAGGTTTCCTTATCTAGTGAGCTGAGGCAGAGTTTGGTTAGCCTGAATGTACTTGTGTTTTGCCTTCACCTGCAAGTGATTCTTGTAGGTCTACAACTGATCTTTCAGCATAGTTCTGAATTCAACACCTAGTCTAGGGGTGGATCCAGATTGCATTGAGCCAAGAAGCCACATACACTTAAATTTTACATCTGGCACAGCCATTATTCATTTGTACCAAGGGTCATCAATTTGGATGAAAAAAATAACTGCAGGCAGGTGGATAAATGTTGATGCACGGCTTGGCCTGGAATTCAATTTGAATCAGAGGCCATGCCATACAACATTTATCTACTTGCTCCTAGTTGATAAATTCATTCACCCAGGACAGGAACTTGTACATCCTGCAAGGTAGGTCAACTATAATCTAGCCCATTACACAGCCAACTCCCGGATAAGATTCCTTCTTCCCCATACAAATTCTTTGCTTCAAAGCTTGCTACTGTACCTTTCAGTCACTTCTGACAACCTCACTTATAATCGGGTTTTATTCTTCTCTTGAAAAGCGCCTTTTTTTTAAATAAATGTTGAGTGCCTTTGAATGTTTTTAGATTACATATCACAAATTAGTTAGTTGCTCAGTGCAAGCTCCAGACATAATTAGATTATTGGTCCTAATATTGCCAAAAGAGATAAACTTCTTGATAAGGAAGGTGAGAATGACTGCCATTAGTATGAAGACCACATCTGACCAAGTTCATCATCAAGAAACTTTGATAAAATTGAACAGATGGCTTTGGTGGTTAAACATCTTGACTCCAGGACAGTTCCACAGAGTTCCTTCAAGCAACTTCAAACAAATTATATTCAGGTGGTCTATTAAAAACCTCCCCTTCGCAAGGTCAAACTGATTGCACAACATTCAATTCTGTTCACAATTTGTCAACACAAGTTCTGTACCTATAAGAGCAGGTCAAAAACCGAATATGCTGTAGCAAATGACTCACTTCCTGACTTCTCAAACGTTATCCACCATCTGCAGTACAGATTCAAGATTCGAATACATATCAAAGAATGTATAAATTACATAACCTTGAGATTTGCTTGCTCACAGGTAGCCTAAAGCAAGAAACCCAAAAAAACCTAATTAAATAAAAGACTAACACTTGATGTGCATGAGAAAGAAAAACTACAAAGTGTGCAAACAATAAAACTGAACACAGCATTCCGAACCAAAATTGAGTCCTCAGATCCGAACCCCAGAGCAGGCCCAAAGCCTCACTTATCAGTTCATCATATTAGCAGGTACAGAGAGGTCTTCATAGCCTCAGCGCCATGAAGATGACCATCGAGAACAAGCGAAATCAGCTCTTGCCGCAGATCCCGACACCCTGTCTTTTCAGTCTATCTGGGTTTGTGTTTAAATTGATAAAAAAAATGGAACAGCGAAAGGTTCTGGTGCCCTTAGAAGAGGAATGAAGATCACAGAAAGCAAGTGAAATTGCCTCTCGCTCCCAATCTGGGGCCAGCGTTTAAATTGTCTAAACAGCATATTGTACCTCGCACTATGACCCAGGCATCACTGCTGCAAAAGGCTCCAGGCCTAGAACAAGCTACCCAGCAATGTGCTCAAGGCCCAGATTTCATTGCCCAGCCGAAAGCCACCCTCAAGGCTCTTCAATCAACATGATCCAACCTCACACCTGGACCAGTTGCAGACACCAAATTTCCTCTTTTCAGGTCATGACTTCTTTCTGCCCCCAGAACAATCCAGCCTTACTCCCAGACATTAGATCTCCACCTGCAATGATTCTGCAACACATCATCTCAGCACTTTCCTCCAAACTCCCGTCGCCATTACTCATCCCTTCACTGCTTATTGCGATAATTTAACACAATTTACCTCAGTAAAGGAGGTATTTTTTACATAGAAAAACACAGAAAACCTACAACACAATACAGGCCCTTCGGCCCACAATGCCGTGCTGTTTTAGTTGGATTTCTTAGCTTTATGATGACCAGAAGCTGCCGCACACATTTAATACATCTTTCCCTTTGACCATCACAGGAGCACGGCAGAATAACTTATTTCTCTTAAAGTTCAACACCATCCAGAACAAGTTGGTCAGATTCATCATGAGGAGGAATCATTCAGCAATAACTTGTCTGTATTGTTTACAACATACTCTGCAACAACTTGCTAAGGTTTCTTAAATTGCAATCTCAATCCCCAACTTCAGTCACACAGAAAGACATGGTAGAAGGCCCATGACAATGTTGCCACCAGCAAGCTTTCCTTCAGGTCTCTTACCAGCCTGGCGTTGGAAATAATTCTGCATTTTTTCATCAAGCTCTCTAAATAAGCCTTCAACATAAAGGGTACAGCAGTTCAAAATGCAGATCACTGCCCCTTTCACAAATTGAAACAGGAATGGCCTTTAACACCACACATTTAAAATGAAATCATAAGACTGTTGAGACTACGTAATTCATTTGCAAATCCTTGGTCATATTTCTGATGGATGAGGAAATTAGATCATATCCTGCTGAGTTTTAATATCTACATGTGGTTGTGCAATTCTAAGCTACATACGTAGTTTGAATTTATCTCTGTCTAGCTTCCAGATATCAGTACACTTTGCAATTCCATCATGTGGATAGTTAGAGGTTCAAAGTTCCTATTACAACATGCAAAAAACCACGAATAATAATATGCACTATGCTGGATTTCAAGGTGTGAAGTCACCACAGGGAAGACAACTTGCTATTAAGTTATCCTTAATTGCACTTTCTCAATAATGATCTAAATTGTCTCTGGAAAGCACTAATCCCTTGAGCCGATACTATGTATTTCAATAACATCAATCTACTTTCAACAACTCTCCTTGGCAGTTATATAAACATTAAATATGCAGATGCTGGAAATTCAAAGCAACACACACAAAATGCTAGAGGAACTCAGTAGGTCAAGCAGCATCTATGGAAATGAATAAAAGGTCAATGTTTCGAGCTGAAACCCTTCATCAGGAGAGGGAAAAAAGATGAGAAGTCAGAGCAAGAAGGTGGGAGGGGAGGAAGAAGCACAAGGTGGTGGGCCATAGATGAAACCCGGGGGGGGGGGGGGGTGAAGTAAAGAGTGGGAAGTTGTTTGGTAAAAGAGATACAGGGCAATGCGCAGGTAAGAGATAGCAGAGGGGAAAAAACAGGAATGGTGAAGGAACTGGAAAAATAGATAAGTCAGAGCAACTCAGGTTGGAGGAGCAACACCTTATATTCTGTTTGGGTAGCCTCCAACCTAATGGCATGAACACTGATTTCTTGAACTGCTGGTAATTGCCCACCACTTTCACCATTCCCTATCCATTTCCCTCTCTCTCCATCTCCTTACTGGATTGTAAATCCATCCTGCTAACACACCTTGAATCCCTTGTGCTCTAACCTGAATCAACACACCAAGTAAAAACCTTAAAATCCATAGACAACATCCATCACCCCGTCTTCAAAATCTCTGGTTACTTTCTCATAGAACTCAATCATATGTGACAAATGAATACCCGTGCACAAAACTGTGCCAACTTCTAACCAGTTCCTGCCTTTCCAAGTGAACATATATCTTGTCTCTCAATCTTCTCCAAATAACTCCCCTATCATTGGATTTAGGTTCTATAGCTTGTACTTTTAAGATTAAACCAAGTGCTCATTTTGAATAAGGGAACAAGCTGCTTCTCATCAGCTCAGATGCATCCAAATATATAAAATCTTTTCCAAAGATTTTAATTTGTTTTTATAATGTGGTACCTCAACAGTTATAACATTGATACCTTTGGCCCAAGATCTACTATATCAACAAATTTCCTTGTTTTTGCATTCTACTCTGGTCACTGAAAACCTTTCCATTTATTTATTTTAGGACATTTTATGTACAGATGCTCTAACATTGAAAACAGGAGCAAAAATTAGACTGGGACCTAGTGGTTCTCAATCTTTTGCTGCTCGTGGCCCACTTCCTTTTGACTTACATTTACCTCAGTGGCACCACCCTCTGTAGTCTGTTGCTGAAGTTTGTTTGGTCAACTGTACAATTATTCTAATATACAGTCAATATTTGTGTTTTAACAAGTTAAAGATATTATTATATGTTAAATATGTCACAGGTGTATATGAAAATTAATTACTTCAAAGCTCTGATTAGGATACTTTATTTACAATGTATATAATATTCTTCCAACAAACGAAAAGCACTAAATACTGTTACTATGGGTATGCAGTGAGATCCTTGTAACTGATGCAAACTAATGAGTTTTAAAATATCTGGTAGCAATTTGGTTAAAGATAATTGAAGATCACCTCTTTTTACAACATCAAGACTGTTACAAGTTTTGATAGCATGTGAAGAGCTTGATTAAAACCACTTTCAACCAGATAAGAGGTGGTAAATGCAGTTAAAAGCAAGTTTGTTTTCTCCCAGAGCTGTGGAAACTTATTTTGAATATCACCAGCTATCCAGAAAGTTTGTTTGCTATGTTTGAATCTTGCTTAAGCATGGTCAAGCAGGAGCAGAGATAACGACTGACCACACACACACACACGTTTTGTTGCCTCATCTGCATGATCTAGCATATTTTCCCATTCATTATTCAATTACATATATTCTTTTTTATTTATCTATTTTGGTAATATTCATCAAAATAGTAAACCTCATGGCCCATTCAGAAACTCTTGTGACCCTCAGGTTTTTTGTTTTTTTTTAAACTTCTGGGTCCCTGTGAAATCCGGCATGGAACCCTGGGAGGCCATATGAGCCCCACATTGAGAACCACTGACCAGGTAGCCTATCTAGCATTCTAGAGTGCATTGCCATTCAACAAGATCATGACTGATCTTCGACCTCAAGACCATCTTCCTGCCCTATCCCTGCACTGCTTGATTCCTGTAATCTAGACGTCTCCAGAAAAGGAAGGGAACAAGCTCCTACATAACTCTTCATTATGCACAAATAATGTATAAGCATGCAGAATTAGCTTTAATTTTCATAAGGGATATTGGCTGCCCTTTAATGGCAAAACAAAATCAGAAACTTGTCAATCTCCTCCAAGTGAGGATTCTGACAAGGTGAAACATACATGAAGAAACTTATCAACACACACAAATGTTGGAGGAACTCAGCAGGCGCAGCATCAATGGAAAAAGATACAGTCGACATTTCGGCTCTCGGCCCGAAACGGCGACTGTTCTTTTTTCCCCCATAGATGCTGCTTGGCTTGCCGAGTTCCTCCAGCATTTTGTATGCGTTGCTTGGATTTCCAGCATCTGCAGATTTTCTCTTGTTTGTGATGAAACTTACCAGTCATTCATCCAAATTGTCATCACTACCAGATAGAAGTGCACAGGTTCTCAAATTTTACCCCATTTTAAACACCTTTCCCATTAACCAAATCATTAAGACTATTAATGTTACTGGTTTTCATAGATCTGTTTGAAAGCCAATGTGTTCCCTACCCTTCATAACAAAAAAAACAAAACTTTTAAGCAGCAGCAAATTAAAAAACACCTTTTGTTACAAAGGTTTTGTACATGAAAGTTTGCTAATTGGGCAGATTTATACCAAAATCCAGACATGCATCAATTTGTTTTAAATAAAATCAATAACAAACTTCAATCCTCCAATGGTAGTGGATTCCAAATATTACAAACAAAATTCTTAAGAAATTTCTTCGCATTTCCATCCTTAATTATAATTATTAATAATTACTTATTCTATTATGACCCCTGATCTTTGTCCGTGGAACAATCAATCCATGTATCAACTCAGTTTTACCCTCACAGGATTTTGTACATTTCATGTTGTATGGCTCTATGATTATGATTTCAATGAGGACGTCTCTCATTCATTGAAGCTCTAAAGAATAGAGAGCTAGCCTACTCAATTTCTCCTCCTCTAATAAACCCGTCTTTCCAGGAAGGAGTCAGGAATCTTCAGGGCAGTTCTTCTGTGGTATATATTCTTCCGATTTTTTTTTTTGAAAATCTACATCTATAATTATTACTTTTTTCCATGTATGCTTTTCTCTAGACTATAGTCTTAGAAATCAGAACAAGCTAGCCATAATATTTTTTCCTCAACACTGTCCATTAAATTAATCCCAATTCTGCTATCTTCAGGTTCAATTTGAGTTCAATTGATAATATTCAAATTCTCCTTTATCTTTTCCATTGAATTCATTGGTTCATATGGATGTAGAACAACAGTCTTTTCAGTAGTCTGTTCATTCAGTTACTGGACAGTGGCACAGTTTACTGTACCATCTCCATAGTAATGTTTCATATATTGGCACCTTGAAGCACGACCTAGTTTTCAAAGCACCATTGCCTCAACTGATTAAGAAAACTCTGGAAAAATAACCCAATACCTCCATTTTAAAACAGCATTGGAAAATATTATATTAAGGTTACCCCTTTCCATGAATGATGCTCACATCCTTTACAAGTAAGCGGCTATAAATGCCTACCAAATTCCTTTAAGATCTGTGCAGCATCTTGCTCTGTGAAGCCCTTAATAAAATCAACAGAGCCGTTTCTTTTCTCTTTACACTCTAATCCATTAAAGCTTCACGCAGTGTGTAGCCTTAAGTCACAGAAAATTTACAACACATACAACAGTAGGGACAAAGACCTATTCCTATGCTCATATTTGCATTTGCATTCCCTGCATATCCATGTACCTATCTAAAAGTATGAAGAATGCCAGTACTGTACCTGTTTCCACTACTATCACAGGAAATGTGTTCCAGGCACCTGAGAACGTAACCTAAATTTCTCCAACTTCTTGTAAAAGCTAATACCCTGTAATCAAAGCAACATCTCAGTAATTCTTTTCTGTACCTTCTCCAAAGCCTCCACATCTTTCCTATAATATGGTCGCCAGAATTGTATGTAATACTTCAATTGTAGTCTAACAAAAGTTTTATAGAACTGCATCATGACATCCTGATTCTTATGCCTTAAGCAATGAAAGCAAATATGCAAAACACCTTCTTTGCCACTGTTTGTTCAAGTTCATTGTCATTCAACCGTTCACAAGTATACCACCACACGAAATAACACTCATCCAAATCAAGGTGCACACAGTATATATAACTCTCAAACATTGCAGAGATAAATATTAAAGTAAATTAATAATAAGGTGCATTTACAACACAAGTTAAAAAGTAAACAGTATAACGCTACTGGCGCTCCAAGCATGATCAAACCTGGGTGTGGCAGAAAATTCAGTAGTCTTACAGCCCAGAGTAAGAAGCTAGTTCACATCTTTACAGTTCTTGTTCTAATGCTACAGTACTTCCTGCCTGATGGTGGGTGGGGGAGGGGTTCAAAGAGATAGGTGGATGGATGGGAGGGATCACTGACAATGCCAAGGGACCTGCATATACAACACTCCTGACAAATACCGCTGATGAGTGGAACAGGGACCCCGATGATCCTCTCAGCAGCCCTCACAATGCTTTCTAGAGCTTTGGGGTCAAATGCCTTGCAATTGCCATACTAGATACTGGAGCAACTGGTCAGGACACTCTTAATGATACTCCTGTAAAAACTTGCTAGAATGGGGGGGGGGGGGCGCATGGGAAGAGGAGAGCACCATTCACCTCAATCTCCTCAGGAGCTGGAAACACTTGACCAAAGAAATGGTGTTGATTGACCAGGTGTATTGCCACATCCAGAGTTGTATAGACTTGGACAAACTAATACAAGAGAAATGCTATTCAGTTGAATTTGACCTTCCTGCACTTATTCAACCCTGCAGGTTACAGCTCTTCTAATACAAAGCCAGGTACAATTTAAATATGATGAGAGTTTTTCCCTCTACCATTCTTTCAGGTAATGGGTTTCAAATCTCCATGATCATGAAAAAGCTTCTCCCATCTCCTTCAATCACTTTAAATCTTTTATCGCTCTGATGAGTGAAATAGGGTGTTCCTTTTTTTTAAAAAAATCCATATCAGTTCCTCGGTTTTTTTTCCCCACACACATGAATCAAGTCTCCCTTCAGTCTCCTCTGTTCCAAACAGAACAATCCAAGCTCTCAAATCGTTCTTCATCGTACAATTTTCCAATCTGGCAATCGTATCTGCACCTTCTCCAAAACATTCATATCTTTCCTGTCATGCAGTGACCAGAACTGTATGTAATTCTTAAGTTGTGAGTTAACTAGCACAGTATACAGTTCTTGCAAAGACTCCTTGTTCTTATATTCAGTGCCACAGCTCAAAGGAAAGCATTCATATGCCTTTATTACCTATAAAACATATACAGTGATATGCTAAAGTTTGGGCACCCCAGTCAAAATTTCTGTTACTGTGAATAGCTAAGTAAAAAGATGACCTGATTTCCAAAAGGCATAAAGTTAAAGATGACACATTTCTTTAATGCTTTAAGCAAAATTACTTTTTTTATTTCCATCTTTTACAGTTTCAAAATAACAAAAAAGGAAAAGGGCCCGAAGCAAACATTTGGGCACCCTGCATGGTCAGTACTTAGTAACACCCTCTTTAGCAAGTATCACAGCTTGTAAACACTTCCTGTAGCCAGCTAAGAGTCTTTCAATTCTTGTTTGGTAGATTTTCGCCCATTCTTCCTTGCAAAAGGCTTCTAGTTCTGTGAGATTCTTGGGCCGTCATGCATGCACTGCTCTCCTGAGGTCTATCCACAGATTTTCGATGATGTTTAGGTTGGGGGACTGTGAGGGCCATGGCAAAACCTTCAGCTTGGTAGTCCATTGTGGATTTTGAGGTGTGTTTAGGATCATTATCCTGTTGTAGAAGCCACCCTCTTTTCGTCATCAGCTTTTTTTTTACAGATGGTGTGATGTTTGCTTCCAGAATCTGCTGGTATTTAATTGAATTCATTCTTCCCTCTACCAGTGAAATGTTCTCCATGGCACTGGCTGCAACACAAGCCCAAAGTATGATCAATCCACCCCCGTGCTTAACAGTTGGAGAGGTGTTCTTTTCATGAAATTCTGTACCCTTTTTTCTCCAAACATACTTTTGCTCATTGCAGCCAAAAAGTTCTATTTTAACTTCATCAGTCCACAGGACTTGTTTCCAAAATGCATCAGGCTTGTTTAGATGTTCCTTTGCAAATTTCTGATGAGATTCACAATAACAGAAATTTTGACCAGGGATGCCCAAACTTTTGCATGCCACTGTATGAATGAAAGGCATACAGCAATAACTTTTTACCTATTATGTTACCTTTGAGAATCTGTCTCACACACTGATTAAGTCCATCACCACCTATACCTCCCAAATACATTTATCCACATTTCAAGATGAAATTCTGTTGGACCCTTTTATGACCAATTGACCAGATCATCTAAATCTTTATGCATTCTAAGCCTGTCTTCCTCACCATCAAGCACTCAAATAAATTTTGATTAATTTGCAAACATTTTGTCAGCTTAGCAATTGATATGTAATTGCAAGAAAAAAAAGTTTGTGAACCCTTTGCTGTTAACTGGCTTTCTGCATTAATTACTCATAAAAAGAGGTTTGATCTTCAACTAAGTCACACTAATAGACAAACACAATCTGTCTAAACTAATAACACAAACAATAGTACTTTTCATGTCTTTATTGAACACATTGTTTATCATTCACAGTTCAGGCTTTAATAACCGGTAGAATTTCCTTTAGCAGCAATAATCTCCACCAAAAGTTCCCTGTAGCTGCTGATCAGACTTGCACAATGGTGGAAGAATTCTAGGCCATTTCTCCATGCAAAACTGTTTCAGTTCATCATTATTTCTGAGATACCTTGCATAGACATCCCTCTTCAGGTCATGCCACAGCATCTCAATTAGGTTAAAGTCAGGACTCTGACTTGGCCACTTCCAAACACAAATTTTGTTCTTTTTAAACCATTCTGTTGTTGATTTACTCGCTTCTCGGATCATTGTCTTGTTGCATCACTCAACTTCTATTAAGCTTCAGGTGATAAACCGCTGCCATAACATGCTCCTGTAAAATATCATGATACAATTTTGAATTCATTGTTCCCTCTACGACTGCAAGCTGTCTAGGCCTTGAGGCAGCAAAGTAGCCCCAAACTATGATACTCCTTCCACCATGCTTCACAGGTAAGATGAGGTTTTGGTATCAGTGTGCAGTGCCCCTTTTCCTCTAAACAAAGCAGTGTGCATTTCTGCCAAGAAGTTCAACTTTTGTCTTATCTGTTCTGTTCACAGAACATTGTCCCTGAAGCATTGTGGAACATCCAGGTGGTCTTTTGCAAACTTGAGAAGTGCAGAAATGTTTTTTGGGAGAGCAGTGGTTTCTTCCGTGGTGCCCCTCCATAAACACCATTCTTGTTCAGTGTTTTTTGTACAATGGACACATGAACAAAGATCTTAGCAAGTTCCAGAGATACCTGCAGGTCTTTTGCTGTTACCCTTGGGTTCTTTTTTCACCTCCAGCATTCAGTGATTGGAACATCTGACTCCAAATAGCTTTTGTAGAAGGCATTATCCCAAAGGTTCACATACTTTTTTGAACCGGACTAATTGTTTAAATAGTGTACACAGTATTGACAAGAAGTACAATTGTTGTTTGTGTTATTAGTTTAGGCAGATTGTATTTGTCTATTATTGTAACCTAGATGAAGATCAAACCACATTTTATGATTAATGCAGAAAACCAGGTTATTAGAAAGGGATCACAGATTTTTTACAAATGTAATTACAGAAATCAAACGACCAAGTAGAAAATTCTGTGGAACCCCTTTGTTTATAGACATTGAGTCACAAAATAGACTTATCATTTAGTCTTCGATTACTTCCAATGTCAATTTTAATTCCAATTTGCCACCGAAAATGATCAGTGAATTATTATACCTGCTTTTAAAAATATTTGTTCCAGAATGCTATTGTAGGTCACAGATATAAAAACTAAAGCTTTATTAACATGTGGTAGCAACAGAATAAGCAAATTTTCGATACAGTGCTAGATAAGAAGAGTATGCAATATCAGGAAGAATGTTATACGCATGCTACAGATTTGTATGTTACCTCAATGGTGATAGACGTTCTTATTAAAGCCAGATAGCGATCTGAGGTGCAGTTTAACAAGTAGCAAAAAAAACATGAAATTTTAAGAATGCACTGGCTGCACCACTTAAGTTAGAAAACAAACCATTCATGTAATTTTTAATTCTCAACTTTATTTTTCAAAAGAGTTACCAAATTATTAGAAAGCACCATATCAAAAATGATTTTCTTTTCTTTCTCTTTTGATACAGTGTGAACTGCTAGGAATCTTAAATATTTTCTGATAGTTTTACTTTTTTCTATTATCAGCAGTAATTTAGTCTTAAGATATCAGCTGCTGGCTGCAAAAATTAGAATACAAAGAACCAATTTCAGAGAAAAGCCCAAACATTCATCAAAAAACTGAATCAACAGGAAACAAATACTTTTCTGACCTTTTGCAGGATTTAATTCACAAAAAAATACTATTTTCCCAGTTCCACATCAGATGCATGGGAAAAGTGTTCAAAGATATTGGCATCAGTCGAGTGCAGGATCAGATTATTATGGTGCAGACAAATGCCCAATGATTTCATAGGGTGCACCCACCCCCCCCCCCCCCACCTGAGGTACTTGCTTTCTCTCTACAAAGTCGCACAACTAGTAACAACCTGGAGAGACTTGCTCTACAGCAGCTCCAGCCTATGGTTAGGCCACACTTAGACCCCCTCCAGTTCGCCTATCAGCCCCGACTAGGAGTTGAGGATGCCATCGTCTACCTGCTGAACCGTGTCTCTGCCCACCTGGACAAGCCGGCGAGCACTGTGAGGGTCATGTTTTTTGACTTCTCCAGTGCGTTCAACACCATCTGCCCTGCTCTGCTAGGTGAGAAGCTGACAGTGATGCAGGTGGATGCTTCCCTGGTGTCATGGGTTATTGATTACCTGACTGGCAGACCACAGTACGTGCGCTTGCAACACTGTGTGTCAGACAGAGTGGTCAGCAGCACTGGGGCTCCACAGGGGACTGTCCTGTCTCCCTTTCTCTTCACCATCTACACCTCAGACTTCAGCTACAACACAGAGTCTTGCCATCTTCAGAAGTTTTCTGATGTCTCTGCCATAGTTGGATGCATCAGCAAGGGAAATGAGGCTGAGTACAGGGCGACGGTGGGAAACTTTGTCACATGGTGCGAGCAGAATCATCTGCAGCTTAATGTGAAAAAGACTAAGGAGCTGGTGGTGGACCTGAGGAGGGCTAAGGCACCGGTGACCCCTGTTTCCATCCAAGAGGTCAGTGTGGACATGGTGGAGGATTACAAATACCTAGGGATACGAATTGATAATAAACTGGACTGGTCAAAGAACACTGAGGCTGTCTACAAGAAGGGTCAGAGCCGTCTCTATTTCCTGAGGTGACTGAGGTCCTTTAATATCTGCCAGACGATGCTGAGGATGTTCTACGAGGCTGTGGTGGCCAGTGCTATCATGTTTGCTGTTGTGTGCTGGGGCAGCAGGCTGAGGGTAGCAGACACCAACAGAATCAACAAACTTATTCGTAAGGCCAGTGATGTTGCAAGGGTGGAACTGGACTCTCTGACGGTGGTGTTTGAAAAGAGGATGCTGTCCCAAGTTGCATGCCATCTTGGACAATGACTCCCATCCACTCCATAGTGTACTGGTTAGGCACAGGAGTACATTCAGCCAGAGTCTCATTCCACCAAGATGTAACACTGAGTGTCACAGGAAGTCATTCCTACCTGTGGCCATCAAACTTTACAACTCTTCCCTCGGAGTGTCAGACACCCTGTGCCAATAGGCTGGTCCTGGACTTATTCCCACTTGGCATGATTAACTTATTATTTAATTATATGGTTTTATATTGCTATATTTCTTCACTATTCTTGGTTGGTGCGGCTGTAACGAAACCCAATTTCCCTCGGGATCAATAAAGTATGTCTGATAACTTGCACAGGCCAATTATTATTCACAGATTTTTTTTAAAAAACTATGAGAAATATTTTCAAAATATTCTTGGTAACTAAACATTTTGCAGATACTGCAAAAATAAAGTAGAAAACTCTTGAAACACAAATCAGATTCTTTACAGACAGGAAGCTAAAGCTATCATTACAACAGATTACCTATTTTTTGTTTACGCTGGAAGAAATAGTAACAACTAAATTGAAGCATTAAATTCTGCAATGCGAACTAGAATTCAGCACTCACAATTTCTCCTCTTAATTGGAAAAAAGGTGTTTGGAAAAAAGGTGTTTTGAATACGAAACCAAAACTTTTAAAGTCCAATTCACTTCAATCAATATCTCAAAGCAAATCCACATTTTATGTTGCTTCAAACTTTAAGGAACACATACAATTATACCACAGAATAAGAGGTACAAGTAGGCCCTTGTTATCCCCATTCATTATCATGGCTGATCTACCTCAGCTTCATTTTCTTGCATTACTCTCATATAATATTGATTCCCTTAATACTGGAAACCTGCAGTTCTCTCTTCTGAATAAACTCAAAAACTGAGTAACCACAGAATCTGGAATTGCAAAGATATCAGCTTCTGAAGAAAAAAAATTGTGGCTTCAGTCCTAAATTGGAGGTTACAAATCTTGATTCCACTCTTTAGCAGAAGCCTCCTTGCAGCAAGAAATGAATCTTACATACCAGTCTCACAGTGTGTTATTATAATTAAGATGCAAACTTCCTTTACAAAAACATTACAAAACAAAAGGCCCAAACTGTACTATACTGTTCTAACTTATATTACTTCATTCACTTCCTTTAATGGCAGCACCTCTTTCAACATTTCCCCAGGCTCTCTGTCACAGCTTTAACCAGGTAGCTTTGTGTAATTACTATCTAAAGACCTTCTCTTAATTCCCTAACACACATTCAAGCACTTTGGGCAATGGTCCAGATAATTTACATTAAAACCAAAAATGTAGAATTCAGGTAGTTAAGTAATCAGGTATTGGCCCATATGGCGTAAAGCACAAGCACTTACTTGTACTGCTAAGCATATATACAATAATCTTAGGCACACGAGTGAATCTGCAGATGCTGGAAATAAATAAAAACACAATCAGGAGGGTGACTCCTGATGAAGGGTTTCGGTCCGAAACGTCGTCACTACCTCCTCCCATAGATGCTGTCTGGCCTGCTGAGTTCTGCCAGCATTTTGTGTTTTTATACAATAACCTTAGTTTAGTTTTCAGTTGAGTGATAAGGGGTCATGGTATTAGGACTACGGGTAAAATTTCCCCAAATGATTCAATTTTAGTTAGGCTATGTCACAGCCTGCTTGCTGTAGAATACCTGGATTCTAATAGAACTAGAGCAAAATAACACGAGGGAGAAAGAGGGCATTTGGCTCTTTGTGCTTGTTTCACAATTCAATATCATAGTTGATCTATCTCAGGGATATTTTCCTGCCCAAATTCCATACTCCCAGATTCCCTTAATATCAAAAAATCTGTCAGGAAATCATTGGACAGTAAAATTCATATGCAACGCAATAGATTTAAGAAAAGGAAGGTGTATATTGATATAAAGTATCAGATAAATTAAAAAAAGCAGATTTCCAGATCACAATGGATGGAGAAAGCAGGTGTAGTTTTATTCTCACACCCTCGGAAACAGCCCAAGTTCAGGTATTCTCACACCGAGGACACATCGCTATGCCACATCGCAGTCTAATCTTCCTCGTGACATATACAGAGGAAATTTAAAGGATGAAGACTCAGCCAAGTTCTGGTGAAATGAAACCCACCAAAGGACTGTTTCACCTTTTTTTCCCCACAATTCTTTCACGTATGGTTTGATTGAACAGCTAGTGAATACGGTAATTAATAATTATGTGAAAAGGTCACAGGGGAACTGGAAGGCCTGTCTTCACCACTGCACTCCCCGCCCTCGTCTTTGCCTGCGAGTACTCACAGTCAAGGTGTTTCTTCTTAGGGCCCATCACCTCGTGTGTGGTGGCCTTACACGCCGCCTTGGTAACGGCCGAGCCGGTGACGCTGTGCTGGGCCGCGGTGATCCTGTCCGTGATCGACTGGCCCGACATGATCCGATCCCTCCTTGGGTACAGACGCTACACTCTGACCAAATACGGCGACAAAATAGCACGGAAGGTGTTCCACAAAGCTTCAGGACCCCCTCGGTCCCACCAAAGAAAATCGGGATGACAAGACACTTGAATTCAGAAGGGGGGGAAAAAAAGAGGAAAACTTATCGAGTCAACAAATTTTATGCCCTTCTCCGTAAGCGAATTGTTCCAAGAAGAAAGCGTTTATTTCCTCGGGGAGTAAAAGCTCGAGCGACTAACCGAGAGAGCAAGTGGAATTTTCAGGCATATCTGGTTTGGGAGTTCTTGGTGGGAAGCCCGGCGGTATTTGGCGAGGGTTCCTGAGCTCCCTCCCTCCCGCCCTCCTTTCCTGCCCCCTCGGGCCGGCTCTCTTCCGCTTTCTCGGGCACTCACCGCCAAAATGGCGGCGCCGCCGTGTCAGGTGATTAAAGCCCGGCCGAGGAATTAAGGTAGAACTGCAGAAGGTGCTTTCTCTCTTCTCAGACCGTGCTATGTGTCTTTCATTTTACTTTGGAAAAAGACTACGTTTTGTAGCTTCCAAAGCGGCTAGCCTGTGCCGTCCTTTTGTGCTTTAAATGTCGAGGGCATTGCTAAACTGCAGTGATCATTCTTCCTACAGTGCACCCAAAAGGTAGTTTTTTAAAAATTATTTTTTGAGAAACCGCTAGGCAAATGTATCCAAGATCAAATAAAGGATGTGTTATACTTCGCCCATTTGATATTTTCGACCCGGCGACGTGCTGGCTTGAATAAAGTTCCCTGGATTGTGGAAACGTCACGGAGCTAAGAATGACATATGTCTTTTTTGAAGTTTTTCTCTATTGCTCAAAGCACTTATTGTCAGCATTTTCCTGCCTAATATGTGACCTTGTATAGTACTGGGCTAAAATTAATGAAATCCACAATAAGACCATCGATGTCAATGAATGAAAACATTCAATTCCTCTTTAAACTTCTCTACCTCTTAACACACTTCCTTGAATCATTTAAGGGTTTTCCCTAATATATTTACATAGCTTCATGTGATTTAAAAAATGATAAAGCTCTTTGGCTTAAATTTTACTATCTCAGCTGAAAATGTTTCCAATCTTGCTGTTTTGTAAACCAATCTTGTTCAAGACTAGGTTTTATTTTCTATATTCTTGTTTGAAAGTGGGTACTCTATCTCCAGTTTATCTTTCCTTAGTGAAAATGTTTAATCGATAAACAGCTTCATAACTTGTTCTGTTTGGATCTAAAATCATCTTGATCACCCTGAGCTGAATCTTTTAAAATATTTATCTTTTTTAATTTTTTTGAGGTTACTGACTAAATCCATTTGGCCCTATCATAGCTCAATACAAAGTTTAAAAAATTCTGACATTAAATCAATTAAACAACAGATGCAGGCAGTTACTCAGTTTGATTTATTAATAGCCACACAACTTACTTAAGAATGCCAGGTAGTAGCTATGAGAATTAGATGCAGAAAGGTTGTGGCTGAATCTCAATCTTATTTCCATAATGTGTGATACCCTCTGTGTTCTTAAATCAATAGATCTCTGCTTGAAATACATTAAAATTAATGATCACTGTCATTTTTCTTCCTGACACAAAATAAAACCTTAATGTTATATATATAAGTTCTGTTGACAGTTATCAATAACCAGAAAGAACTTATTTCCCTCCCTCAAATAAACATTCAACATGTTACGGACATGTGAATTTGTGCATGCTGAATATCTATGTGTTTAACACACAGTTCCAAAAGCTTACAAAACTAAATTCCTGTGCAAGCCCCTGCTAGTTTCTGTACACATTACCACTATATTGTAGAAATGCATGCCACATCTCACTCCATGTTAAATTGCCTAAAATCAGAGACTTAGGAATGAGGAATTTAGGGAATTCCCTTCCTGTTTATTATATATTCAAAGAGGTTAGTATTAACAAACTTAAAAAGTATTTTAAGGGTATGCAATAAATGCTTGGATTTCAAACTTAATTATGGGATATCAAAAGGATTCCTAAGTAATCCTTTATTCCAGGCAGAAATGTAATCAATTTAAAAATACCCTGGTTCTTTTATTTTTTTCTCACTGTAATAGAGAATTTATCAACCATTTCATAACATTAAAGCTTAATTTACTTGCCTCATTGAAGGTACAAACTCAGTGATTCAAGAACAGCTTCTTCCCCTCTGCCATTTGATTTCTAAATGGGCACTGAACCCATGAACACTATCTCACTACTTTTTTTATTTCTGTTTTTCGCACTACTTATTTTAACACTACTTATTTAACATATATGTGTGTGTGTGTGCGCGCGTATGCGTATAAAGTTACTATAATTATGCTTTTTTACATTTATTATGTATTGCGCTGTACTGCTACCGCAAAGTTAACATATTTCATGACTGATGATATTAAACCTGATTCTGATTCTGAATATGTCTGCTTGTAATATGAAAGTTATTTTATGGTTAGGTGTCATCCTAAGAGAGTTTCAATTTGTTCCACCTTAATTAATGAGGGTGTATCTTTAATTTTCAGACTTCACATTCATAAGAAAAGTTTCATAATCTAACACAAACTAGGACATGCTGTTTTACCACAACCTGGGTGATGATTCAACTATTATCTGTTATAACACATGATGTTCTCACCTATCATCCTCCATGATTCACAATGCACCAGATATCCATGCAGCAATCGAGTGATATTCAGAAATTATTCTTTAACCTGTGTAATAAACAATGACAAAATATTTTTAAGTTTCCCTTTGGTGTGTTTCGATGAATATTCAATGGCATAATAAATATTTGTGATGCAAGATTTGTTTTTATTAGATTAACTTGTAAAAATATACAAAAATAAGTCCTAACCAGGGAAAACATTCCCACATTTATAATGTAATTGGATATATCAATTAGCAGAAATTACACCAAGGTGTTTAAAGAAAACAATGATATCAGTTTTTTTTTATTCCATTGCTTACTCAGGGTTCTCCTTTTCTGTATTTTTATTTGACATGCACTTCCCCCAGCTGAGCGGAATATGTCATCAGTTCCTCCAAATGTTGTGAAACCGAGAGTAGGAAGTATCTTAAAAAGGCATATTAAGTCCCTTCATCAGATAGATGTTCCTGCAGGTTTGGTTCAGAATCATTCTAAAGCAGGTGGGACTGAGGCTGAAATCTCAGCTTGTATTTATATGACACCTTTCACAAAATCAGGACCTCATCTGTACAGTGTGTTGTACCTTATGAAATGGTTCTTAAAATGTTTCTTCTTTTCATTTTGTAAGAAGTACCAAGGAATTGATTACTTTTAGAATTGTTTGTTTTCTTCACTTCGAAAGAATGGAAAGCCTGCAGCCAATTTGTGTTTATCTCAGTTGGATAAACAGCAACAGGGTAATGACCAGGTAACTTGTTTTAGTGATGGTAATTAAATCATAAATATGTCCATTGCTCTACGGAAAACAACCTTATTCTTCTTTAAATAAAGCTGTGCAATTTCTTATATCCATCTGAGAGAGCAGATGGCATTTTAGTTTAACACCTTATCCAAAAGATGGCAGATCAGATTTAACATTGCCCCCTCAGTAGAAATAGTCAGCTTGAATTATGGACTTGAACTTGGAGTTGGACTTGAGTCCACAAACTCATTCAGGTCAACGTATTGCAGTTAACCCAAAACTGAGTTCTATTCTGCCTCCATGCATTCAAGCCATGATTTTGAACTTGCCTTTGGAGACACAGGATAAAATGTCAGCATGGTTTCATCAAGGGGAAATCTTGACTGGCAAATCTGTTGAAATTCTTAAGGAAATAACGGACAGTATAAAATAAGGAGTGTTAGATATTTACTTAGATTTTCAGGAGACCCTTGATAAGGTTCTGCACATGAGTTCAGGAAAGTATTCTTTATCAGTACGTAGAAGTCCCAATGAGATGTGTGCAATACTTAACCTGCTATTTGGGAATGAAACAGGGCAAGTGACAGAACTTTCTGTAGGAGAACGCTTTGCATTAGTGATCACAATACCGTTAGTTTCAAAGTAAATATGCAAAGAAGCAGGTCAGGTCATAGGACTGAGATTTTAAATTGGAGAAAGGACAATTTTGATGGTGTCAGAAAGGATCTAGCTAGTGTTGTTTGGAGCCGACTGCTCTCTGGCAAAGGTGTACTTGGAAAGTGGGAGGCCTTCAAAAGTGAAATTTTGAGAGTAAAAAGCTTGTACATGCCTGTCAGAATAAAAGGTAAAGGTACCAAGTATGGGCAACCTTACTTTTAAAGAGATATTAGGGCCCTGGTTAAAAAAAAGAGGTGCATTGCAGGTATAGGGAGGTAGGAACAAATGAGGTGCTTGTGGAATACAAGAAATGCAAGAGAAGACTTAAGAAAGTAATCAGGAGGGCTAACAGAAGACATGAGGTTACCTTAGCAGACAAGATGAAGGAGAATCCTAAGGGACTCTACAGGTATGTTAAGAGCAAAAGGGACAAAACTGGTGTTTTAGAAGATCGGAATGGTAATCTATGCGAGGAGCCAAAAGAAATGGGAGAATCTTAAATGCATGTTTTGCATCTGTATTTACATGGGAAACACCCACAGAGTCTATAGAAGTGAGGCAAAATGGCAGCAACCTCATGAAATCTATACAGATTACAGAGGAGAAGGTGTTTGGTGTCTTGAGGCAAATTAAGGTGGATAAATGCCCAGGATCTGACAAGGTGTTCCCTTGGATCCTGCAGGAGGCAAGTGCAGAAATTGCCAGGGCCCTAGCGGAGATATTTAAATCATCCTTAGCAACAGATGAAGTGCCGGAAGATTGGAGGATTGCTAATGTTGTTCTGCTGTTTTAGAAAGCTTTTAATATAAACCAGGAAATTATAGGCTGGTGAACCTGACATCAGTAATGGGAAAGTTATTGAAAAGTGTTCTGAGGGACGGGATATATGAGTACCGTATTTGGATAGACATAGACTGATTAAAGATAGTTAGCGTGGCTTCGTGTGTGCTAGGCTACGTCTAACCAAGCTTATAGAGATTTTTGAGGAAGTTATCAGGAAAGTTGTTGAAGACAAGGCAGTAGATGTTTTCTACATGGAGTTCAGCAAGACATTTGACAACATCCCACATGGGAGGTTAGTTAGGAAGGTCCAGTCGCTTGGCATTCAAGAAGAGTTAGGAAAATGAATTAGACATTGACTTTGTGGGAGAAGCCAAGGAGTGATAGTAGAGAGTTGCGTCTCTAACTAGAGGCCTGTGACTAGTAGAATGCTGCATGGATCGATGCTGCGTCCCTTGTTGTTTGTCATCTATATCAACAATCTGGAAGATAATATGGTTAACTGGATCAGCAAATTTGCAGATGACATCAAGATTGGGGGTGTAGTGGACAGTAAAGAATACCATCATGGCTTGCAGCGGGATCTGGATCAGCTGGAAAAATGGCAGATGGAATTTAACGCAGACAAGTGCAAGATGTTGCACTTCGGTAGGACCAACGCAAAGAATGGTAGGGCACTGAGGAGTGCGGTAGAGGAAAGGGATCTGGGAATATAGGTCCATAAAACATAGCAGCAGAAATAGGCCATCTGGCCCATTGTGTCTGCTCCGCCATTCAATCATGGCTGATTCTTTTTTTTTCCTATAATCTTCTCAACTCCAGTTCCCAGCCTTCTCCCCGTAATCTTTGATGCCATGTCCAATCAAGAACCTATCAATCTGCCTTAAATATGCTCAACAACCTAGCCTCCACAGTTGCATGTGGCAAAAACTTCCACAAATTAACCACCCTTTGGCTAAAGAAATTTCTCCGCATTTCTGTTTTGAAAGGGCACCCCTCTATCCTGAGGCTGTGCCCTCTTGTCCTAGATTCTCCCATTGTGGGAAACATCCTTTCCACATATACTCTGTCTAGGCCTTTCAACATTCGATAGGTTTCAATGAGATCCTCCCCATCCTTCTGAATTCCAGTGAGTACAGACCCAGAGCCATCAAACATTTCTCGTAAGATAGCACTTTCATTCCTGGAATTATCCTTGTGAACCTCCTCTGGACCTTCTCCAATGCCAGCCCATCTTTTCTAAGATGAGGGGCCCAAAACTGTTCAGAATACTCAAGGTGAAGCCTCACCAGTGCATTATAAGGCCTCAGCATCACATCCTTGCTCTTTTATTCTAGACCTCTTGAAATGAATGCTAACATGGCATTTGCCTTTCTCACCACCAACTTAACTTGCAAGTAAACCTTCTGGGTGTTCTGCACAAGGACTCCCAAGTCCACTTGCATCTCAGATTTCTGGATTTTCTCCCCGTTTAGAAAATAGTCTGTACATTTATTTCTACTACCAAAAACATTATATTTCATTTACTACTTTCTTGCCCATTCTTCTAATCTGTCTAAGTCCTTCTGCATCCTACCTGTTTCCTCAACACTACCAGCCCCTCCACCAATCTTCGTATCATCTGCCAACCTGGCAACAAAGCCATCTCTTCCATCATCTAAATCATTTATATACAGCATTAAAAAAAGTGGTCCCAGCACCGACACTGGCGGAACACCGCTAGTCTCTGGCAGCCAAACAGAAAAGGATCCTTTTATTCTCATTCGCTGCCTCCTACCAATCAGCCAATGCTCGAACCATGTTAAGTAACTTTCTGGTAATACCATGGGTTTTTAACTTGGTAAGCAGCCTCATGTGTGGCACCTTGTCAAATGCCTTCTGAATGTCCAAACATACAACATCCCCTTTATCTATCCTACTTGTAATCTTCTCAAAGAATTATAACAGGTTTGTCAGGCAGGATTTTCCCTGAAGGAAACCATGCTGACTTTGTCCTATCTTGTCCTGTGTCACCAAGTACTCCACCACCTCATCCTTAACAATTGACTCCAACGTCTTCCCAACCACTGAGGTCAGACTAAATAGTCTATAATTTCTTTTCTGCTGCCTTCCTCCTTTCTTAAAGAGTGGTGTAATTAATTGAAAATGGAGTCACAGGTAGATAGGGTTTTAAAGAAAGCTTTTGGCACATTTGCCTTCATAAATCAAAGTATTAAGTACAGGAGGGATGGGATGTTTTGTTGAAGTTGTACAAAACATTTGTGAGGTCTAATTTGGAGTATTGTGTGCAGTTTTGCTCACCTACCTACAGGAAAGATGTAATTAAGGTTAAAAGAGTACAGAGAAAAGTTATAAGAACGTTGCTGGGTCTGGAGGACCCAAGTTATAAGGAAACATTGAATAGGTTATGACATTATTTCTTGGAACATAGAAGATTGAGAGGAGATTTGATAGAGGTATACAGAATTATGAGGGGTTTAGATAATGGAGATGCAAGCAGGCTTTGTCCGCTGCATTTGGGTGGGTCTATAACTGGAGGTCATTGGTGAATGATGAAAGGAGGAAAGTTTCAGGGGAACATGAGGGGAAACTTCTTCATTCAGAGGGTTGTGAAAACATGGGACAAACAGCCAACGCAAGTGGTGCATGCGAGCTGAACTTAAACATTTAAGAGAAGTTTAGATAGGCACATGAATGGTAGAGCTGTGGAAGGCTATTATCCCAGAGCAGGTTGATGGGAGTAGGCAATTTAAATGGCTTGGCACAGACTAGATGGGCCAAAGAGCCGGTTCTGTGCTGTAATTTTCTATGACTCTATGAGATTGCTAAACAAGTTAGGAGCCCATGGCATTACAGGAAAGATAACTAGCATTAACAGAAGGTTGGCTGACTGGCAGAAAGCAAAGAGTGTGAATGAAGGTTATTTTTCTGGTTGGCTGCTAAGCACTAATGTTCTCTGCAGGGGTCTGTGTTGGGACAAGGTGCCAGGTAAGCAACAGACTAGGGGAACTGATTGGAAACATAGAGACCAAAGATGCTGAAATCTGAAGCAAAAACCAAATTGCTTGAAGAATTCAGCAGGTCAGTCACACCCTGGTGGTAGAGGGATAGCCAATATCCCTCCAGCTGAGAGTATGGCAGTGGGGGTAACATGCATAAAGAGGTGAAGGGGTGGGATGAAGATATTTTCTGGTGGTGGGGAAAGTTGTCAAAGTGGTGGAGGGCATGCAGGGTGTTCTGGATATAGGTGGAAAGGGGTTAGACAAGTAGGAGACGAGAAGTGAGACAGCTTCTGCCTCTCATCTCCCCCTACCATCATATCTTTATACTGGCTATCTATCCTCTCAGTCCTCATGCGGGGTCTTGACCCAAAATGTTGACTGCCCCTTATGCCCACATATGCTGCATGATCTGCTGAGTCCTCCAGCAATTTTTATTTTTCCCATGGGAACTGATTACTTGTTTTCTTTCTGGGTGAGAAAGCAATTGTGGTTCTCCAATCTGTGGTTCTTGATGGCAAGCAGGTATTTTGCTGATGTCACTTATCAAATTAACAGTTTTTAATTTTTGATTATTTTTTTACAGAAGAAAACTTAAATGAGGATGCATCAATTTTCACTCTTTCCAAATGCAAATAATATAACAACTATGTCATAGGCTAATATGATATATCTGAATGCTCTTTCTGTAAGTACATGATATACCTGTAGCTGTTCTTAATTTGAAATCCACTTAGCTTAATTTTAGAGGACTGCATATGCATGACTCCTGAAATTTGTTAGATGGAATGTTAAAGGCTGGGCTTAGTTGTGTTTCTTTCATCATTCATGTCAGTGCTTTGTAAAAACATGCTTGAGATTTGAAGTGATACTACTTCACAATCATCAGGGAATGTGTTTAGCCCAATAGGTGATCCTCTAATTTGTAATGACAATAAAAGGTCTCTGTGGCCTTGTTCCTGGTGGTGAAGGAGGCAGTGGAGAATGATGCTGAGACGAGGGAGAGTGGATGGAATGATTGTTGCCATGTATTGAACTCTCCCTGTATTCTATCCAGCTTCAGGTGATGACACCTTAATAATCTTCTTCCATGTCAGGTGGAAAGATGTTTGACAGCCTCCTGGTATCCCTTAAGGGCAATAGATCACTCCTCAACCTTGCACTTTCTCCACCATACATTTTCAAAGAGTATTCTAATAAATTTTAATTTGGATATATTAAGAAATTTTAATATTGATTGGCATCTCCCTAGAGCGAGGGGTTTAAATCAGGTAGAGTTTGTTAGGTGTGTTCAGGGAGGTTTCCTGACACAATATGGAGATAAGCCTACAAGAGGAGAGGCTGTTTTTGATCTGGTATTGGGAAATGAGCCTGGTCAGGTGTCAGGTCTCTCAGTGGCAGAGCATTTTGGAGATAGTGATCACAATTCTATCTCCTTTACCATAGCATTGGAGAGGGATAGGAACAGACAAGTTAGAAGTTTAATTGGAGTAAGGGGAAATAAGAAGCTATCAGGCAGGAACTTGGAAGCATAAATTGGGAACAGATGTGCTCAGGGAAATGTATGGCAGAAATGTGGCAAATATTCGGGATATTTGCGTGGTGTTCTGCATTGGTACATTCGAATGAGACAGGGAAAGGATGGTAGGGTGCAGGAAACATGGTGTACAAAGGCTGTTGAAAATCTAGTCAAGAAAGCTTATGAAAAGTTCAAAAAACTAGGTAATGATAGAGATCTAGAAAATTATAAGACTAGCAGGAAGGAGCTTAAGAATGAAATTAGGAGAGCCAAAAGGGGCCATGAGAAAGTCTTGGCAAGCAAGATTACGAAAAACCTCAAGGCATTCTACAAGTATGTGAAGAGCAAGAGGATAAGATGTGAGAGAATGGGACCAATCAAGTGTGACAGTGGAAAAGTGGAACCAGAGGAGATAGCAGAGGTACTTAATGAATACTTTTCTTCAGTATTCACTACAGAAAAGGACCTTGGCATTTGTGGGGATGACCTACAGTGGACTGAAAAGCTTGAGTATATAGACATTAAGAAAGAGGATGTGCTGGTGCTTTTGGAAAGCATCAAGTTGGATAAGTCACCAGAACCGGATGAGATATACCCCAGGCTACTGTGAGAGGCGAGGTAGGAGATTGCTGAGCCTCTGGCAATGATCTTTGCATCATCAATGGGGATGGGAGAGATCTTTGCCCACAGAAGGCAAAGAGTGGTTGTAGACAGGTCATATTCTGCATGGAGGTTGGTGACCAGTGGTGTGCCTCAGGGATCTGTTCTGATACCTCTTCTTTTTGTGAATTTTATAAATGACCTGGATGAGGAACTGGAGGGATGGTTAGTAAATTTGCTGATGACACAAAGTTTGGGGGTGTTGTGGTTAGTGTGGAGGACTGTCAGAGGTTACAGCGGGACATCAATAGGATGCAAATCTGGGCTGAGAAGTGGCAGATAGAGTTCAACCCAGATAAGTGTGAGATGGTTCATTTTGGTAGGTCAAATATGACGGCAGAATATAGTATTAATGGTAAGAGTCTTGGCAGTGTGGAGGCTCAGAGGGATCTTGGGTCCATATCCATAGGATACTTAAAGCTTCTGTGCAGGTTGACTGTGTGGTTAAGAAGGCGTACAGTTCATTGGCCTTCATCAACCATGGTATTGAGTTCAAGAGCTGAGAGGTAATGTTACATCTGTATAGAGCCCTTAGAGTACTGTGTTCAGTTCTGGTCACCTCACTACAGGAAAGATGTGGAAACTATACAAAGGGTTCAGAGGAGATTTACAAAGATGTTGCCTGGATTGGGAGGCATGCCTTATGAGAATAGGTTGAGTGAACACAGTCTTTTCTCTTTGGAGTGATGGAGGATGAGAGGTGACCTGATAGAGGAGTATAAGATGATGAGAGTTATTGATCGTGTGGATAGTCTGAGGCTTTTTCACCAGGGCTGAAATGGTTAGTATGAGAGGGCGCGGTTTTAAGGTGCTTGGACGTAGGTACAGAGGAGATGTCAGGGGTAAGTTTTTTTTACACAGAGAGTGGTGAGAGTGTGGAATGGGCTGCCGGCGACTGTGATGGAGGTGGATACAATAGAGTCTTTTAAGAGGCTTCTGAATAGGTACATGGAGCTTAGAAAAATAGAGGGCTTTGGGTAACCCTAGGTGATTTCTAAAGTACATGATCGGCACAGCATTGTGGGCCAAAGGGCCTGTATTGTGCTGTAGGTTTTCTATGTTTCTATGGATGGGTTTCATTTCAAGGAAATGTCGGAGGTGCTAGAAATCTCTATCTCAGATTATAGCTGGACCTGCTGAGTTTTCCCTGCATTTTCTGTTATATTTCATTGCAAAGAAGATTCTTTTCTGTCCTTTATCTTAGGATATGGATTCCTGCTTAAAATTATGTAAATTGAATGTGCTATCTCTGAAAAAAGGGTGATGCAATTTAATTTCTGCCGATAAAACAAGGATTAGACAACGAAAATGTAATCTAGTCCAGAAAAGTAGAGCTAAAAAATGTAATCTGTTCTTGAAACTCTAACTTCAAAACCTGAAGCAACACGTATCTCAGCAAGCAACTATAGGATAAGCTTCATTGTATATGTACAAAATGATGATTGATTCATTAAAATTCACATAGATGTATTTTTGGAAATAGTGCTTTGAGACATGTATATGAATAAATTAAGATTTTCTGAAATGTATCATGTTTATGAGAAGCAAGCAACTTTCTGCTTATGTTTGGTAAATCCCTCAGTAACTGGAATTTTCTTTCCTCTTGCTGAGGATGTTGTAGATTTCCTACATAGACAGATCTATTTGATCAACAGCTGCAATATTGAATTGTTTGATTTTTGAGCATAGTAAAAGGCAAGCCAAGTGAACCCCTGGTCTTCTATGATCAAGTAATTCCCATTTTTCCAAGTAGCTTTTTGATTTGCCGGCCAGAATTTGCTCATCAAAAGTAAGTTTCTGGCTGGTCAGCCGATTTAGTGAGAACTTCACTGGTAAAATCAAAATCAGTTTTGGATGTAAAAATTCAGTAACACTTTGTTCAACTACAGTTGAAGAGTTTTAAATTGAAACAAAATCTCAAGCAAAAAATTAACCTAAAGTTCAGATTATGGCTGTCATTTTAAAGGATCTTCCCTTCTCTCCAGAGCATTCCCAACAAAGCTGATTCTCATCATCCGAGAGATAAGTGATAAAATATCTTAAAGCAGGCAAAAATGGTCAATTGCTCTAAGTCCATGTCAAATTTAATCAAAACTGTGTAGACAATTAGTAACAGCTAGGAGGCATACCTCTCAGTACCCATTAAGTTAGTGTTAATCATTTTTTTGCAAATTTGGATTATTGTAATTAACCCTGCTCTAATGAAGTAGTTATTACATAGAAAGTACCATGCAGAAGCAGGCCACTTGTCACAACTAGTGATTTTCATCTTTTGTGTGGCACACAAGTCCTTTTCATTTAACTTCATTGCTATAATGATTGTTTAACTTTCTCCTAAATATATCAATGCTGTTCCATCTATTATTTGTACATTTCCTATGTTCACATTCTTTCCTGAAATCTTATATCAGTTGTAACTATTCTAGAAAGAAATGGAATTAATTAACTGTAAAACAATAAAAGCCTGAACATATATAAATGTATTGATTGTAAATAATTTGAAAGAAGTGGAAAATAGAGGGGAAACAGGAAATTAATACAAAAACAAGAAAAAAAGGTGGTAAGAAGTTTGTCTTTGGTCCCAGTTCCAAGACAGACCTGAGGTTTAGCCACTGGTCATTATAACTTCCATACATTTGGGACCATTGACTTCAATGAATTGGTGCTGAGACAATTTGATGACAATGCTCTGTAAGGCCTTGAGATCAGGAATATTGGGATTTTAACTTGGTGATAATTAAGAATGCTTGACTTTTGTCCAAGTCAGTATGGTGTTTCAAATAGATAGAACGTTGTGACTGATTAAAGTCACTGAAGAGACACTGAAGCTTTATTCAACCCAACAAGCAGGCATTATTCTGGAGATGCTCTCAGTAGAGGTGTGCAAATCCAAAGGTACATTACACTTTTATACCCTTAAGTTCAAAGGTAACAGTAGGTGATTCAATACAATTTCAGTAGCTACAGTGGCATAGTTTACTTCAATACTTCAGGTTGATACATAGTGAAAGCACACTCTAATTGATGAGACACCTCTGACAGTCCAAATGCCTCTGGGAGAAACTAATTAACACAAAACCTTTAGACGATGGACAGCCAGACATCCAAAATTACTGTTGTCAAGGTTGTCTTTGAGCACACAAATATGGAAAGTACATAAAAACTATTGATTACCTATATCTGTAACCACATTTGATATGCTAAGTGACAACATCTGTTTGGTCTGCCGGCTTGCACTCAAGTCACAATGGTGCAAATAGCTTAACCATTTTGCCAGATTTGATACAAGACAATTAACACAACCCCGTTGTTTTACCGTTTGGCTCTTGCACATGCAATCTCTTGGTCTATGGAGCAGCCAATGCTTTTAACTTTGATTTACTGCTTGCAATTTACAGAAAACTGAAGGCTGATTGCAAGCTTCCTGAACTTATTTACATTTACAATGAGAACTAAAGCCTGGTTCTTGATTGAATTAATATCTGCTATATTCACATAACTCCAGAATACTCCCTAACAAAGGCGATGTCACAATATCCCTGTTGTTCTTGTGTTGCCCAAGTGGTAGAGATCATAGGTTTAGAAGTATTTAAAGTATGCTTTTGCTAAATAGATTCTAAACAACATAATGTTCTGGATTTAAGTGAGGAAAGGAAATTGAATTTAGGAAGCACCAGGAGAAACAAAAAATTAATTTTTATTGAATAAAATGTATAATGGTACTGACATTTTGCAATAGTTCAACTAAGCTAAAAATGTTTTGTTGATGAATTTCATTTGTACTCATTGCCTGAGGCTTCTTGCTTAAGTGTCCAACAATAATCAGCTAGCACTGATGGATTCCAGTTGCCCTGATACCATTTCTCCATGACTGCAATGTCCTGCTGAAACCTTTCACTATACGTCACTAACAGCCCCAGGAATTGCAGGGAAGAAGTCTAAATAAGACCGTAAGACTAGAAGACATAAGAGCAGAAGTTGGGTCATTTGGCCCATCGAGTCTGCTCCACCATTCAATCATGGTCAATCCTTTTCTTCTCCTTATCCCCATTTCCCAGCCTTTTCCCTGTAACCTTTGATGCCATGTCCAATCAAGAATCTATCAATGTCTGCCTTAAATACACCCAATGACATGGCCTCCACAGCTGCATGTGGCAAGAAAGTCCACCAATTCACCATACTCTGGCTAAAGAAATTTCTCCGCATCTCTTTTTTTGAATGGATGTCCCTCTATTCTGAGGCTGTGCCCTCTTGCCCTCAACTCTCCCACCATGAGAAACATCCTTTCCACATCTACTCTATCTAGGCCTTTTAACATTCAAAAGTTTTCAATGAGATCCCCCCTCATCCTTCTAAATTCCGGCGAGTACAGATCCAGAGCCATCAAATGTTCTTCATATGTTAACTGTTTCATTCCTGGAATCATCCTTGTGAACCTCCTCTGGACCCTCTTCAATGCCAGCTCATCTTTTTTAAGATGAGGGGCCCAAAACTGTTCAGAATACTCAAGGTGAGGCCTCACCTGTGCCTTATAAAGCCTCAGCATCACATCCTTGCTCTTTTATTCTCGACCTCTTGAAATGAATGCTAACATGGCATTTGCCTTGCTCACCTCCAACTCAACCTGCAAGTTAACCTTCAGGGTGTCCTGCACAAGGACTCCCAAGTCCCTTCGCATCTCAGAGTTTTGGATTTTCTCCCTGTTTAGAAAATAGTCCGCACATTTATTTCTACTACCAAAGTGCATGACCATGCATTTTCCAACATTATATTTCATTTGCACTTTCTTGCCCATTCTCCTAATCTGTCTAAATCCTGTTTCATCCTACCCGTTTCCTCAACACTATCTGCCCCTCCACCAATCTTCGTACATTCTGCAAACTTGGTAGCAGAGTCATCTATTTCATCATCTACATCATTTACAGTATATACAGCATTAAAAAGAAGTGGTCCCAACACCAACCCCTATTGAACACCTTGGCTGTCAACCAGCCAAGGATCCCATTCCCACTTGCTGGAATCCCATTCAAGGAATTGTCATTCCCACTCGCTGCCTCTTTCCAATTTTCTGATGCTTTAACCATGTTAGTAACTTTCCTGTAATACCACAGGCTCTTAACTTGGTAAGTGGCCTTGTGTGGCATCTTGTCAAAGGCCTTCTGAAAGTTCAAATATACAACATCCACTTTATCTATCCTACTTGTAATCTCCGCAAATAATTCCAACAAGTTTGTAAGGCAAGATTTTTCTTAAGGATACCATGCTGACTTTGTCCTATCTTGTCCTGTGTCACCAAGTACTTCATCACCTTATACTTAACAATTGACTCTAACATCCTCCCAACCACTAAGGTCAGACTAACTAGATAGATAGATAGATAGATAGATACTTTATTCATCCCCATGGGGAAATTCAACATTTTTTCCAATGTCCCATACACTTGTTGTAGCAAAAACTCATTACATACAATACTTAACTCAGTAATAATATGATATGCATCTAAATCACTAATTCAAAAAGCATTAATAATAGCTTTAAAAAAAAGTTCTTAAGTCCTGGCAGTTGAATTGTAAAGCCTAATGGCATTGGGGAGTATTGACCTCTTCATCCTGTCTGAGGAGCATTGCATCGACAGTAACCTGTCGCTGAAACTGCTTCTCTGTCTCTGGATGGTGCTATGTAGAGGATGTTCAGGGTTTTCCATAATTGACCGTAGCCTACTCAGCGCCCTTCGCTCAGCTACCGATGTTAAACTCTCCAGTACTTTGCCCACGACAGAGCCCGCCTTCCTTATCAGCTTATTAAGACGTGAGGCGTCCTTCTTCTTAATGCTTCCTCCCCAACACGCCACCACAAAGAAGAGGGCGCTCTCAACAACTGACCTATAGAACATCATCAGCATCTCACTGCAGACATTGAATGACGCCAACCTTCTAAGGAAGTACAGTCGACTCTGTGCCTTCCTGCACAAGGCATCTGTGTTGGCAGTCCAGTCTAGCTTCTCGTCCAACTGTACTCCCAGATACTTGTAGGTCTTAACCTGCTCCACACATTCTCCATTAATGATCACTGGCTCCATATGAGGCCTAGATCTCCTAAAGTCCACCACCATCTCCTTGGTCTAATTTCTTTTCTGTTGCCTTCTTCCTTTCTTAAAGAGTGGAGTGACATTTGCAATTTTCCAGTCCTCTGGCACCATGCCAGAGTCCAATGATTTTTGAAAGATCATTGCTACTGCCACCACAATCTCTAACGCTACCTCTTTCAGAAACCGAAGGTGCAGTTCATCTAGTCCAGGTGACTTAAGTACCTTTAGGTCTTTCAGCTTTTTGAGCACCTTCTCCCTTGTAATAGTAACTGCACCCATTTCTGCTATGTCAGACTTTACTTTCTTCCTATCAAATTTCAAGTTGACTTCAATCATATTGTGATCACTGCCTCCTAAGTGTTTCTTTTATCTTAAGCTCCCTAATTGCCTCCAGTTCATTACATAACACCCAATCTAGTATAGCTGATCCCCTAGTAGGCTCAACGACAAATTACAGAATGGGAATTAACTGAGAATGCAGAAAATAAATCTTTAATGACATGTTGTATTTCATGGTTTTGTTTGCTTGAAGCATGTTGTCAACCAGCTGCATGCAGTTTGGTGCTCTGTAGTTGCCAAGATAATTTTCAACAGCATCCTTGAATGCCTTCCATGCAATTTTCTCCAGTCTCATTGGAAATTCTTCGAATTGCATGTCATCAATGACCTGTTTGACTAACAAAAATACCTTCCTTAATCTTGCCTTTGACAAACCCAAATCTCTGACCAAGACACTTAACTCAGATTGAGTTATCAGATGAGGCTCACTCGACACAAAGGGTTCGAAATCTGTATCTGTATCAGTGTCATTTTCCATTCCTGGCTTGTGCATCCTGGCACCTTCGTTTGCCTCCACTAGACTCCACGTCTCTGGTAGTTTCCGTTCTGGAAGACTATCGTCATGCAGCACAGGTCTCATGACTGAAGGGAGGTTGGTGTATTCTATAGGTTTCTTGTTTTTAACAGAAAAACCAGTCAAACTGGTTAGACAGAAGAAGCAGTCTGTCACATGATCCTTCTGTTCTCAGCATATCATCGGGACAGTGAACGGCTTTGACTTCAGAGTGCTTCTGATCCAAGTCTTCAGATCGACAGCACATGTTATGCAACAAATGTAAGTAGCCCAGGCTTTGTCTTGGTTACCAATTTTACATACAAAATAATAAGAGAAGTCATGCTCTGTCTTTGAGATTTAAGCATACACTCATCAGAAATATAACAGAAAATATCATGGCTATTGCAACATTTGCAAGACATTTTGCTATCACAGATACTCCTGAAAATACAATTACTTTATTATGATGAGTACACACAATATGCTATGCACATAGAGCATGCACATCAACATGATCACAAACCGATGTACAATGCACAGAATGGTGTGTGTGTGTGTGTGTGATGCTTTCATAGCCTTTCTAAAACCTGTCCTGCCATGCAGCCTCTGTCCTACCTAAGCATGCCCAGGCATACCTGGACAAGATAGAAAACTTTTCAGTGTAAATTGTGGGCAACATGTTAATTGACTTGAATTATGAATTGAAATAACAAATATAAGCGATTTCAAAAATAATGGTACGCGATAGGGAAATTTCCTGATCAGCAGCCCAAAATCCATAAGTTACACCCAAAAGTATTCAGGAAGCAAAATCTTTGTTGTCCAGTGTAATTGTACAAGTCCCTTCCTGATAGAATAACTCTTAAAACTGTTATTTGACTTTTTCTAAGAATGAATGGTGGGCAATTTATTTGAGAGTAGCCATTTGGGATTAGGTGATGTTACTACAGATTCCCACAATTACCTTATTAGAGGATAGTTGTGAGTTTTTGAATTTTTTTTTTAATATATATTGTTTCTTGGCATGTTTTTCTTTTGAATTTAACTAATGCGAACATCATGACATAAACTGGAAATGATCATGTAACAGTCAAATTGTGACATTGCTCTGCAATCCAGCTCTCAGCGAACAAACTTCAGAGGAATGTGTGGCTTGCAAAACAGCCAATGATAAAAGGGATTATGCAAATAAAAACTTTGCTGCTCTGAAGTCAATAACCTGACTGCCACATTTTATTCTGATCAATCAGCAGTAAGCAGAAAGCCTACTGTGTCGACAGGAATAACTGGAATGGATCAAAGTATCATTCCAATAGTATCTCCTTGTCCATTTTAGATCTACTTTTTAAAAAAATTCTAAGTTACATTTTTCCCTAAAGTGCAAGAGTCATTTGCAAACCTCTCTGTTTGGAATATATGAATATACAGTATTTGCATGCATATTTATATCAGGAAGGCACAAGAGTTTATTATTGTACATTCACTGTAATTATGCAAAACAGGATGTGTGAACAAAATAAAATTATTTGAAAATTCTAGGTAAAGATTGGGGTTGTGTGATATACTAATTTCCTGTTGTAACCATAGTGGAGCACTGTCATAAAATCCATAAAAACAGCAATATTTGTTTAGAAATTCTAAAAAGCTACAGTTTACAGCAGGTCATGTGAATATCAGTGTAGTTACCGTATTTTAGGGCTTGAGAATTTTTCAAAATCAAAATGGACAAGAAACTCATGGTTGAAATGTATCATGAGGAGTTCTCCAATACAACCATAACTGATTGGCAGTTTAATATTAGGAAGCTGGATCATTCCACTGTGCGTATACAGCTTGGATTCATTTTCAGAAATATGTTCAACTAACAGAATAACTATTTCTCTTGGTAGCTGTAAAAGTATGGTGAAAAATGACTGAGATAATGCCAAAATATTTCCTGCAACTATGTACAAGTGAATGCAAAATGTCGGAAGGTTAGAGTTGTTGAGGGGAGCTCTCTTGATTTGAATTTGACAAATCTGGAAGCTGTTGGTTTAACTGCAATGGAATTTCTCACTCTTTTAACAAAAACGCAGCACATAGATGAACAGCCACAGTGACGTGGCATGGATATTGGAGCAAGCACGCTGTGCCCCATCTGTTTTGGCAGTGTGAAACACCAGTTCAGCTTCCTTTTATAATTTGCTGCAAAATACTATTTACAGTTTAACCTTTAGGCATTATGGATATATTTTTCACCTGTGTCCCAGTCTTGTACAGATTGCTGAGGAGTTTATCTGTATGTTGAAAACCTTTTCCAACTTAATTCCAACATTGATTCACTTACTATTCAACCATAGTCATAATCTTTTTGTTCAAATTGCTAAAAAAATATAAATTGGGCTTAGAACTTCCTTTGGACAATTCTGGAATTTAAAAAAATGCAGTTGGAACAGGTTAATCCAGAGTACAGAAATACTGCATCCTGTTATGGGTGTCCAATGTTTTATTGGGATTTTTATTTGAGTTAACACCCCTTTTCTAGTTTAAAATTCCCCCAAATACCATTAACAATAGAACAATACCATAAACTTTAGATGTAATTTTTACACCTCTTATGTAATTTTCAATGTATTGTCTGAAAAAAGAACAATTGTTCCTGTTTACTCTCACAACAGCTAGCTTTTACTAACTCTGTTTCGCTTGAGACCATGCAATTTAAAGAGTTAGCACTCAAACAGTGATTGTTCTGCTCATTCAGAACTGTGATCTCCCATGACCTCAAATACAGCCGCATGCTTGCTGGCCTGAGATCATGTTGTTACCATTAATATTTCTACCATATCACAGTTTCCTGAGAATGGCTACATCTGGGAAGTTACCCAAATTACATACTCAGTAAAGCAAACTTCATCTTCCTTTCTTTCAGCCCTCAAGACTGACAGAATATGCAAAGGGATTTGACCACTGTAAGTGCATTCATATATAGTTTTGTTCCTAATAGAGACCTTCCTGGCAATCTCCTGCCAAGAGGACCTGACTGAAGCCCACAGGGTCTCTGAGGCCTCCTTGTACAAAAAACATCATTTTTTAATCCTTTTCTATTATATAACCATAAAACAATATAACAATTACAGCATGGAAACAGGCCATCTCAGCCCTTCTAGTCCGTGCCGAACGTTTACTCTCACCTAGTCCCACCGACCTGCACTCAGCCATAACCCTCCATTCCTTTCCTGTCCATATACCTATCCAATTTTTTTTAAATGACAATATCGAACCTGCCTCTTCCACTTCTACAGGAAGCTCGTTCCACACAGCTACCACACTCTGAGTAAAGAAGTTCCTCCTCATGTTACCCCTAAACTTTTGCCCCTTAACTCTCAACTCATGTCCTCTTGTTTGAATCTCCCCTACTCTCAATGGAAAAAGCCTATCCACGTCAACTCTATCTATCCCCCTCATTATTTTAAATACCTCTATCAAGTCCCCCCTCAACCTTCTATGCTCCAAAGAATAAAAACTTAACTTGTTCAACCTTTCTCTGTAACTAAAGTGCAGAAACCCAGGTAACAATTCTAGTAAATCTCCTCAGTACTCTCTCTATTTTGTTGTCATCTTTCCTATAATTCGGTGGCCAGAACTGTACACAGTATTCCAAATTTGGCTTCACCAATGCCTTGTACAATTTTAACATTACATCCCAACTCCTATACTCAATGCTCTGATTTATAAAGGCCAGCATACCAAAAGCATTCTTCACCACCCTATCCACATGAGAGTCCACCTTCAGGAAACTATGCACCATTATTCCTAGATCATTATTTTCATCATTATTGCAGCATCTATTCAACAAGCAGTAACACGTCTCAGTAGCAGAAAGAAGGCTGTGGCAGGTTTCTTTAAGAATTGGCCGCTGTGAGCGCAGTTGACAGGCTAAAAGCCAATAGCTGCAAGAAAATACAATGCATCAGTGAAATTGACATAGTGTTTTGTTACATAAAGAAACACAGCAGACTTGTTCTGAGACTGTTGTAACAATAAAGACTGTGATCTTTATGAGATTTGTAAAAACAGCAAAGTTAAATACAATGCTGTTTTAATGTTACTAAAAGCATCTAAGTTGCTAATGTTTTGAAATGAGAGTGGGTGCCAAAGATGAACAAAAAACCTTATTGAAAAACTATTTTGTGGAATACAAAATAGAACAAAAGTAGAAAAATTAGAATTAATTAAACAGTGTAAAAATGAGAGAAGATAAATAAATAATTGGCAATAAATCAAAGATCATTGTCATCATCATCATGTGTTGTGTCATATGATGTAAGTGATCATGGTCTCATGACCATGATTGTTCTTGGCAAATTTTTCTACAGAAGTGGTTTGCCATTGCTTTTTTGTGGGTAACATCTTTACAAGATGGGTGACCCCAGCCATTATCAATACCCTTCTCAGATTGTCAGCCTGCTGTCAGTAGTCGCATAGCCAGGACTTGTGATATGCACCAGCTGCTTATATGACCATCTACCGCCTGCTCCCATGGATTCACGTGTTCCATATTGGGGGGAGATGGTAAGTAGGTGTGTTGGGAAGGAGCACCTTACAGCCTTAAACCTCCTTTGGTAGAAACATCTCCAACCTGCCACCCAAAATCAAAGATATGGAAGTCAAATTCATCTTTGAAAGAAATGCAAGCCATTTTGCAACCATTCTAAATTGTTTAATGTTAATAACCATCTAATGCCACTGCTTTATGTGATATTCTTCATATATTTACACTGACAATGCCATAAGACCATAAGATATAGGAGCAGAATTAGGCTATTTGGTCCATTGAGCCTGCTCTGCCATTTCATCACAGCAGATCCAGTTTCCTCTCAGCCCAGTCTAATGCCTTCCCCCCCCCCCCCCCCATATTCCTTCCTGCTCTGACCAATCAAGAATCTATCAACCTCTGCCTTAAATCTACATAAGGACTTGGCTTTTGCAGCTACCTGTGGCAAAGAATTCCACCCATTCACTACTTTCTGGCTAAAGAGATTCCTCCTCATCTCCATTCTGAAAGGACACCCCTCTATTGTGAGGCTGTGTCCTCTGGTCTTAGACTCTCCCACCATAGGAAACATCCTCTCCACATCCACTCTATAAAAACCTTTCACCATTCAATAGGTTTCAATTAGTTCACCCCCATTCTGAGGAATTCCAGTTAATACAGGCCCAGAGCCATCAAATGCTCATCATATGTCAAGCCGTTCATTTCTGGAATCATTTTTGTGAACTTTCCTGGAACCCTCTCCAGTTTCAGCACATCCTTTCTCAGATAAGGGGCCAAAAACTGCTCACAATATTCCAAGTCAGGCCCCGCCAGTGCTTTATAAAGTCTCAACATTACATCTTTGCTTTTATATTCTAATCCTCTTGAAATGAATGCTAACATTCATCTCCTCTCATTCTTTTGAATTCCAGCAAGTACAGTCCCAGGCAAATCAATCCCTCCTCATTGTCTAACCCCCTCATCTCTGGAATCAACCTGTTGAACCTCCTCTGCACCACCTCCAAAGCCAGTATATCCTTCCTGAAGTATGGAGACCAGAACTGCACGCGGTACTCCAAGTGCAGCCTCACCAGTACCCTGTATAGTTGTAGCATAACCTCCCTACTCTTAAATTCAATCCTTATAACAATGAAGGCAAACTGTTTGCCTTCTTGATAGCCTGCTGCACCTGCAAACCAACCTATTGTGATTCATGCACAAACACTCCCAAGTCCCTCTGCACAGCAGCATGCGGCAAATTTTTACCAATTAAATGATAATCTGCTCTTTCATTTTTCCTTCCAAAGTGAATGACATTGCATTTACCAACATTGTACTCCATCTACCTGTCCCTTGCCCACTCACATAACCTATGTAAATCTCTCTGCAGGCTCTCTGTATCTTCTGCACAATTTGCTTTTCCACTCAATTTGGTGTCATCAGCAAACTTAAACATACTACAGGGAGGCAGCAAAAAGGAAACTACAGACCTGCTAGCCTGACATCAGTGGTTGGAAAGTTGTTGGAATGGATTGTTAGGGATGAGAATATGGAGTACCTGGAGGCACATGACAAGATAGGCCAAAGCCAGCATGGTTTCCTAAAAGGAAAATCCTGCCTGACAAACCTACTGCAATTCTTTGAGGAAATTACAAGCAGGGTAGACAAAGGAGATGTAGATGTGATGTACTTGGATTTTCAGAAGGATTTTGACAAGGTGCCACACATGAGACTGCTAAGCAAGATAAGAGCCCATGGAATTATAGAGAAGTTACTAGCGTGGGTGGACCATTGGCTGGTTGGCAGAAAACAGAGAGTGGGAGTAAAGGGATCCTATTCCAGTTGGCTGCCGGGTTTCAGTGGCGTTCTACAGGGGTCGGTGTTGGGACCACTGCTTTTTATGATGTACAGTATGTCAATGATTTGGACTATGGTATTATGGATTTGTGGCTAAATTTGCCGATGATACAAAGATAGGTGGAAGAGTGGGTTGTGTTGAGGAAACAGAGAGCCTGCAGAGACCTAGATAGTTTATGGGAATGGGCAAAGAAGTGGCAAATGAAATACAATGTTGGAAAGTGTATGGTCATGCACTTTGATGTTGGGGTCCGGTCCGGAGCCCGCCTTCTGGGTCTTGCTCCGGTCCGCGGACTCCGGACTCTGGGCCTTGCAGCCAGCCCTCCTGTCACCCGGAGCCATTGGATCATCTTGGCTTAAGGAGGTACACCTGTTGCCTATTAGGGGGCAGGTGTTTATAAGGGGCTCGGGGACTGAGCCTAGTTGTGGGGTCGTCCTGCTCTGAAGCTGGTTTAACCCGCTTTGTACCTGGAGCGCCGGCTGTGAATCCTGTCTATATCCTGTTCTGCCCTGGTTGCTGCCCTGCTTGGAATCCTGTTCTACCCTGGTTGCCGCCCTGCTCGGAATCCTGCTCTGCCCTGGTTGCTGGCCTGTTCTGTATATGCTCTATCCGGTTGGTCTTGTTCCCCTGCTTCTCTCCTGTGCGCTGGTCCCGCTGTTCCGCCTTATTCTCCTTGCTCGCTCTGCCATGCTGTTGGTTGCCTTTCCCAAATTACCTGTATCACGGTAGTCCTGCTGTTCACCCTGGACCCAGCTTCCTTCTGATCCTTTGCCTCCGTCGGCAGATCTGGCCGGACTGCCGCTGCCCGGCGGGGGTTCTACCCCTTCCTACCCATTGCCTCCGTCGGGCAGGTCTGGCCGGACTGAACAACTGTATCTATCTGAACAACTCTAGCCAACCTGCCTGTAAGGATATTGGACCCCCCCTTGGGTTTAGGTGTAACCTGTCCCTTTTGTATAGGTCATACTTTCCCCAGAAGAGATCCCAATAGTCCATAAGTTTGAACCCCTGTCCCCTGTGCTAGTTCCTCAAGCACACACTCACTTGCCAAATCATCCTATTCATAACTTCACTGGCACATGGCACATGGCACAGGCAGCAAACCAGAGATTACTACACTGAAGGTCCTGTTTCTCAACTTTCTACCCAGCTCCCTAAAATCTCTCTTCAGGAACTCCACATCTTGTCTACCTATGTCATTGGTGCCAATATGTACCAAGACTTCTAGCTGCTCACCCTCACCCTTAACAATGCCATGGACCTGATCTGAGACATGCCTTATCATGGCACCAGGGAGGCAACATACCATCCATGTGTCTCTATCGCACTCACAGAACCTTGTCTCTGTTCCTCTGACTAAAGAATCTCCTATCAACACTGCAGTCCTCTTCACTTTGAACCCACAGCACCAGACTCAGTGCCAGAGACCGAGTCACTGTGGCTTCCCTGGTAGGTTGTCCCACTCAATAGTATCCAAAGTTGTATAATTATTATTGAGGGCTTCGGCCACAGGTGTACTCTGCACTGGTTGTGCATTTCCTCTCTGTCTCCTTGCACCTCTTTCTGGTTCTTTGAAAATGGTCTCTGTTGCCTCCATGTATATGTGATATATTGATTAATTTTTAAAAGCTGTCTTCAAAATGTGAGGCTGTAGACATAGGAGATGTGAGGCATAATTCTGCATAGCCTTTGTCCTCCCAGTGGTGTGGGATCCTATTTTTACCTCATAATCTTGGCTCAATGAGAGAAATGAATGAAAGAATACTACGTCTACAAGGGACTACATGGAAGTGTCAAGGGCAGCAGATTGTTTATCCTGGCAAAAGTGATGAGGTCAACAAGGTGCAGCAGGCATTGCACATTCCATAGAAGTCATGGGTTCAAGGAGGGGACACTCACTGAACTGTACACCTGTCTTCATTAAATGCAAACTACATTTTGGCAGTTTGTCATGACCACAAACATTCCGTTCTTCCTGCTCCATATCTCCACTACAGCAACAGAGGTGCAACTCCTAAAGTGTGGTATTTGTTTGCTATCCTTGTTGTCTCCTAAGGATTATCAACCCCCTACTTCTTTTACTCCCTCAACCCTCTAGTAGCTCCTTCTATCCCCTCCCCACCTCCTGTGTTTATCTGGTCCTGCAGTTAGGCTTTAAATCCTGCAACCTCCCAATATATCTGTAGTGCTGCAGATTTTGCTTTAGAGTCCTGCTCCACCTCTTTCCTGATAACATGCAGGAGTTGTCAGAATTTCATGCTCTGCACTTTTTCTTGTGCATAGATAAGCTTTTTTATCTGTATCTTACAATACCGTAAATGAGTTGAGGAGGAACAAAAAAAATTTTAAAAGTTAGAAATGGCAATATTATTAAAGTGGATAGTCCAGTCAGACACCAAGCTGTAGGTTTTCTCTTTGAGTTACACAACTGCCAGAATACACCTCAAGTGGATTAGACCAATATTGTAATGAAAAGGGAGTTGAAGGGGAGGCTAAGCTGGTTCTATTTGCCCACCTTTGGCCCATGACCCTCTAAACCTTTCCTATCTATGTATCTGTTCAAATGTCTTTTAAGTGTTGTTATTATATCTGCCCTAACCACTTCTCTGGCAGCTTGTTCCATATACACATGACCCTCTGCATGAAGAGGTTGTCCTTCAGGTCCCTTTTAAACTTTTTTCCCCCTCTCACCTTAAACCTATGCCCTCTAGATTTTGATACCCTTCCCCTCTATGCCATCATGATTTTGAACACCTCTAAAAGGTCTCCCCTCAGTCTTCTACACTCCAAGGAATAAAGTATTCGCCTTAAAAAATCAGGCCCTCAAGTCCTGGGAAAATTTTTTGTGAATTTTCTTTGCACTCTTTTCAGCTTAACAGTATCTTTCTTATAACAGGGAACCAAAATCTTACATAATATTCCAGAAGTGGCCTCACTAACATCTTGTATAACTGCAACATAATGTCCCAACTTCCCTACTCAGTGTCCTGAATGACGAAAGCCACAGTGCTAAATGCATTCTTCATTACCCTAACCTTCTAGACTAGCCATCCATGTAGGATGTTATCAAAAGACTTGCTAAAGTAAGTAGAGTTTATCATTCCTCTTCTATAAGATCCCCACAGATTCCTTCACTCCAGGGAAAACAAGGTCCACCAGTCCAATCTCCCACCATAACTACCGGTAAGTACTCTAGTTTAGGTGCAATCTTTTCTCCATAGAGGGAGTATCAAAAACATAGGTGAAATGAAGGAGCTTCAAAAGGGATCCATTTTTACAGATATGCTCATACAGTTATACAGGATAGATACATTCCCTTCAGTCCAACTAATTTCCTACCTTATGTTGTCCTGAAGAGCAGAACCTCCAAGGTAATAATCTCTGGATTATTCCCAGTTCCCCTATAAGAGACCACAACCTTGTTGTAGGGTTTGGAGGCTTGTGTGCCTCAATGACACGGAGAGCTATGTTGATTGGAATCAGGGCTTTGGTCCACCAGGTTTGGGGGTTCAGATGAGGGCTAACAACCCTGACTAGTCAAAAAAGAAATTGTTATGGAAACAGACTCAGCAAAGCTAGAAATGAATATTGACTTCTCTAACTTCCGTTAATGCCCCTCCTCCCCTTCTTACCCATCCCTGACATATTTAGTTGTTTGTTTTTTTCTCTCTCTGCCCATCACCCTGCCTGTTCTCCATCTCCCTCTGGTGCTCCCCGCCTCCCCCTTTCTTTCTCCCGAGGCCTCCCGTCCGATGATCTTTTCCCTTCTCCAGCTCTGTATCACTTTTGCCAATCACCTTTCCAGCTCTTAGCTTCACCCCACCCCCTCCGGTCTTCTCCTATCATTTCGCACTTCCCCCTCTCCCCACTACTTTCAAATCTCTTAGTATCTCTCCTTTCAGTTAGTCCTGACGAAGGGTCTCAGCCCGAAATGTTGACAGCGTTTCTCCCTATAGATGCTGCCTATAGATGCGTTCCACCAGCATTTTGTGTGTGAAGCTAGAAATGTCTTCAGATCAATGAGCAACATACGAGGATCAACCAAGTACATCGTCCACAGCAAGGTGAAGCTGTACCAGTGCTATGTACTGTCCACACTCTTGTATGGGTCCGAATGCTAATACATGACAGAGAATGACCTTGCCAACCTATCTTCATTCCACACTATGAGCCTCTGGAAGATTCTCTGTATTTTCTGGCCAAGATAGGTTTCCAACCACACCTTACTCCTTCAGTGTCATGAAAAAGATATAGACCACAATCATCATGAGGAAACAATGGAGACGGATTGAACACGTGATGAGTAGAGAGACGAACTCCACCATCTAGACAGCATTTCATTGGACCCCTGAAGGGTGGAGGAAACATGGAAGACCAAAAACAAATTGGCATCATACCACAGAGGCAGAAATGACAACCCTGAACCACACCTGAGGTACAATAGAGACAATGACCAAGGACAGACAGAGATGGAGGATCTTTGTTGCTACCCTAAATGCCAGCAGTGTACGAGGCAGTAACTCACTAACTAACTCCCAGTACCATGTGGTAATCAAGGCAGGAATAGGATGATAGTACACATGAATGAGTAGCTGAGGAAGTGGTGCAGGGAGCAAGTTTCAGATTTCTGAATCATTGGGATCTCTTCCTGTACAAAATGGATGGGTTACACCTGAACCTGAGGAGGACCAATATCCTTGTGGGCAGGTAGGGATATAGGAGTGATAGAGCTAGAGACGGGACTGTTGGTATACAAGTTGATGCAGTGTGCTGTGAGACTGCGAGGAAGGACAGGCAGATGATGGGGCAAAATTGCAGTTAGTGGGATGAGTTGAAGTGTAACATGGGGGCAAAATTGAAAAGGGTGTTGAATATAAGACTGAACTGTTATACTGAATGCACACTGTTTACAGAATAAGGTAGATGATCTTGTAGCACAGTTAGAAGTTGACAGGCATGATATGGGCAGTACTGAGTTATGGCTGAAAGAAGATCATAGTTGGAAGCTGAACATCCAAGGATACGCCTTGCATCAAAAGAACAGACAGTTAAGCAGTTAGGCAGAGGGGATGCGTTGGCTCTGGTATTTAAAAAAATGAAATCCTTAGGAAGAGGTGGCATAGTATCAGAAGATGTAGAATCCTTGTGGAAGGAATTAAGGAACTGCAAGGGTAAAAAGACCCTGCTGAGAATTGTACACAGGCCCCCAAACAGTAGACAGGATATGGGATATCAATTTCAACAGAAAATATAAAGGCATGTAATAAGGGCAATGTTATGATAATCTTGGGGTATTTCAATATGCAGGTTAGATGGGGAAAATGAGGCTGGTGCTGAATCCCAAGAAAGGGAGTTTGTGGAATGCTTAAAAGATGGCTTTTTAGAGCAGTTTGTGGTTGAGTCTACTAGGGGAAAGACAATGCTAGATTGGGTGTTGTGTAATGAACCAGATTTGATGAGGGAGTTTAAGGTAAAGGAATCCTTAAGAGACAGTATTCATAATATGATAGAATTTACCCTGCAGTTTGAAAGAGAGCAGATAAATACAATGTCAGTGTATTTACTCTCTCTTGGTGGAGTAAAAGGAATTTACAAGAAGCATGAGAGAGGAGCTGGATGAAGTTCATTGGCAGGGGACACTAGCAAGGATGATGACAGAACAGCAATGGCTGGAGTTTCTGGGAGCAGTTTGGAAGGTGTAGAATAGATACATCCCAAAGCTGAAGGAGTATACTCAAAGGGAGGATGAGACAACTGTCGCTGGCAAGGGAAGTCAAAGACCGCTTAGTAGCAAAAGAGAGGGCATATAATTTAGATTCAGATTCAGATTCAGTTTATTGTCATTTAGAAACCACAAATGCAATGCAGTTAAAAAATGAGACAACGTTCCTCCAGAATGATATCACAAAAGCATATGACAAAACAGACTACACTAGAAAATCCACATAACATTTGGCAATCCCCAAATCCAGAGTCCGGAGAGGTTGCTGCGTATTAATATCGCGCTACCATCTCAGCACATTCCCCGGAAAGGAGCTCCAATTCCACCAGACAAAACAAGACCAAAACCTAAAGCTACAAGACCTGCACAAAACCACATAGTTACAACATATAGTTACAACAGTGCAAACAATAGCATAATTGATTTAAAAAAAAGACCATGGGCACAGTAAAAATAGTCCAAAGATGTTAAAAGACTGTAAGTTCAAAAGAAACCACAACACAGTTTCCAAAAGTCCTCAGGGTCCTGATAGACTCGTCATCCCACACAAGCGGCAGAAGGGAAAACCCCCGCTATGGACTTCTACGGCGCCGCCCAACTCAGCCTCGAAGACGCAGCACACAACGAAAGCTCCGTCGAACCCAGCCTCGCAGACACAGCACACAGTGAAAGCGACCTGACTGTAGTGGACTCCGAGTCCGTCGAACCTCTGAGCCTCCGACCATCCCCTCCGGCACAGCTTCTCCGAGCACCATCCTCTGCCAAGTGTATTAAGACACCCCCACCAACGGCCATCGGCAACGTGACCCCAAGGACTGGGAGCCTGTTCTTCACAGCAGAGTCCTGGACCTCACAGCGGCAGCAACAATGAAGAAGGTCTTCCTGGAGATTTCCAGATGTTCCTCCATGCTCCCATGTCCGTTTTACATCCGATTATGATTGCACACGGCACAAATAACAGATAATCAGCTCCGGAGTGGCCGTTACAAGCTGTGTCGTGCCGCCATCTTGGGCAATATCTTTGGGCAATAATATAACTATATAACAATTACAGCACGGAAACAGGCTATCTCGGCCCTTCTAGTCCATGCCAAACACTTACTCTCACTTAGTCCCACCGACCTGTACTCAGCCCATAATCCTCCATTCCTTTCCTGTCTATATACCCATCCATTTTTTTAAAAATTAAAATATTTTTTATTAAATCTATTTATTTATCTATCTATCTATCTATTTATTTATTTATTAAATTTAAAAAAATTAAATTAAAATCGAACCTGCCTCTACCACTTTTACTGGAAGCTCGTTCCACACAGCTACCATTCTCTAAGTAAAGAAGTTCTCCCTCGTGTTACCCCTAAACTTTTGCCCCCTAACTCTCAACTCTTGTCCTCTTGTTTGAATCTCCCCTACTCTCAATGGAAAAAGCCTATTCACGTCAACTCTATCTATCCCCCTCATAATTTTAAATACCTCTATCAAGTCCCCCCTCAACCTTCTACGCTCCAAAGAATAAAGACCTAACTTGTTCAACCTTTCTCTGTAACCTAGGTGCTGAAACCCAGGTAACATTCTCGTAAATCTTCTCTGTACTCTCTCTATTTTGTTGACATCTTTCCTATAATTCGGTGACCAGAACTGTACCCAATACTCCAAATTTGGCCCACCAATGTCTTGTACAATTTTAACATTACATCCCAACTCCTATACTCAATGCTCTGATTTATAAAGGCCAGCATACCAAAAGCTTTCTTCACCACCCTATCCACATGAGATTCCACCTTCAGGGAACTATGCACCATTATTCCTAGATCACTCTGTTCTACTGCATTCCTCAATGCCCTACCATTTACCATGTCTGTCCTATTTTGATTAGTCCTACCAAAATGTAGCACCTCACACTTATCAGCATTAAACTCCATCTGCCATCTTTCAGCCCACTGTTCTAACTGGCCTAAATCTCTCTTTAAGCTTTGAAAACCTACTTCATTATCCACTACGCCACCTATCTTAGTATCATCTGTATACTTACTAATCCAATTTACCACCCCATCATCCAAATCATTAATGTATATGACAAACAACATTGGACCCAGTACAGATCCCTGAGGCACACCACTAGTCACCGGCCTCCAACCTGACGAACAGTTATCCACCACTACTCTCTGACATCTCCCATCCAGCCACTGTTGAATCCATTTTACTACTTCAATATTAATACCTAACGATTGAACCTTCCTAACTAACCTTCCGTGTGGAACCTTGTCAAAGGCCTTACTGAAGTCCATATAGACAACATCCACTGCTTTACCCTCATCAACTTTCCTAGTAACCTCTTCAAAAGATTCAATAAGATTTGTCAAACATGATCTTCCATGCACAAATCCATGTTGACTGTTCCTAATCAGACCCTGTCTATCCAGATAATTATATATACCATCTCTAAGAATACTTGCCATTAATTTACCCACCACTGACGTCAAACTTACAGGCTGATAATTGCTAGGTTTACTCTTAGAACCCTTTTTAAACAATGGAACCACATAAGCGATTCACCAATCCTCTGGCACCATCCCTGTTTCTAATGACATTTGAAATATTTCTGTCAGAGCCCCTGCTATTTCTACACTAACTTCCCTCAAGGTCCTAGGGAATATCCTATCAGGATTCGGAGACTTATCCACTTTTGTATTCTTTAAAAGCACCAGGACTTCCTCTTCTTTAATCATCATAGTTTCCATAACTTCCCTACTTGTTCCCCCTACTTTACACAATTCAATATCCTTCTCCTTAGTGAATACCGAAGAAAAGAAATAGTTCAAAATCTCCCCCATCTCTTTTGGCTCCACACATAGCTATCCACTCTGATTCTCTAAGGGACCAATTTTATCCCTCGCTATCCTTTTGCTATTAATATAACTGTAGAAACACTTTGGATTTATTTTCACCTTACTTGCCAAAACAACCTCATATCTTCTTTTAGCTTTTCTAATTTCTTTCTTAAGATTCTTTTTACATTCTTTATATTCCTCGAGCACCTCATTTATTCCATGCTGCCAATATTTATTGTAGATCTCTCTCTTTTTCTGAACCAAGTTTCCAAATTTCCCTTGAAAACCATGGCTCTCTCAAACTTTTAACCTTTCCTTTCAACCTAACAGGAACATAAAGATTCTGTACCCTCAAAATTTCACCTTTAAATGACCTCCAGTTCCCTATTACATCCTTCCCATAAAACAAATTGTCCCAATCCAGTCCTTCTAAATCCTTTTGCATCTCCTCAAAGTTAGCCTTTCTCCAATCAAAAATCTCAACCCTGGGTCCAGACCTATCCTTCTCCATAATTATATTGAAATTAATGGCATTGTGATCACTGGACCTGAAGTGCTCCCCAACACATACCACCGTTACCTGACCTATCTCATTCCCTAACAGGAGATCCAACACTGATTCTTCTCTAGTTGGTAACTCTATGTATTGCTGCAAAATACTATAATATAGCTAAAATTTGTGGGAAGTTGAAAGATTGGGAAGCTTTTAAAAACAAACAGAAAGCAACAAAAAATGTGAAAAATTTGAAATATGAAGAAAGCTAGCCAATAATATCAAAGAGGATGTCAAAAGATATTTTTTTCAGATATAAAGAGTAAAGGAGAGGCAAGAGTGGATATTGGACCACTGGAAAATGACACTGGAGAAGTAGTAATGGGAGACAAAGAAATGGCAGATGAACTTAATATGTATTTTGCGTCATCCTCGCTGTGAAAGACACAAGCAGTACACTAGAACTTCAAGAGTTTCGGGGGCAGAAGTGAGTGTAGTTGCTATTACTAAGGAGAACGTGGTTGGGAAGCTGAAAGGTCTGAAGGTAGATAAGTCACCTGGACCAGATGGATTACACCCTAGGATTCTGAAAGAAGTTGCTGAAGAGATTGTTTCAACCCCATGCCCTCTAGTCATTCGTTTTACCAGGTTATCTGCATGTGGATCGAGTGCCAGCTATCCTGAGGGAGACTTCAGAGGCAATGATTCAATCAGTCTTTCACCCCTATACCCAGGTCAGATGACCAATTTGCACGTCAGGACCGCTGCGGGCCTCCACCAGAGCTTCCTCTGGCTTTGCCCTGCCTGGGCATAGTTCACCATCTTTTGTGTAGACATTAGTAATTAATTTTGATGAATCAGCAGATTCTGAAATGGTTCCAGAGGACTGGAAAATTGCAAATGTCACTCCACTCTTCAAGAAGGGAGGGACGCAGAAGAAAGGAAATTATAGGCCAGTTAGCCTGACTTCAGTGTTTGGGAAGGTGTTGGAGTCCTTTATTAAGGATGAGGTTTTGTACTATCTGGAGACACATGATTAAGGGCATGGTTTCCTTAAGAGCAATCTTGCCTGACAAATCTGTTGGAATTCTTGAGGAAATAGCAGGCAGGATAGACACAGCAGCAAGTGCATAAAGGATGCCTGGAAGATCATCAGAGGCACCAGTCACCCCAGCCATAAACTGTTTCAACTGCTTCCATTTGGCAAACAGTACCACAGCATTAAAGCTGGGACCAACAGGCTACAGGACAGCTTCTTTTTACAGCCATTAGACATAAATTCACACATCTATACATTGTGACGGAGTCATAATGCAAAATTTTTTACTCCCTCACGTTGTGAGACAGATGTAAGGTTTAAATAAATAAACTCAACTAAATTAAAATTCAGATTCAATGGAGAGTCAGTCAATGTTGCTTACCTGAATTTTCAGATGACGAAGTACCTCACAGGAGGCTGCTTAACAAGAGCCTATGAAAGATACTAGCATGGATAGTAGATTGACTGACTACTAGGAGGTAAAGAGTGGGAATAAAGGAGGTCTATTCTGGCTGGCTGCCAGTGAGTAGTGGTGTTTTGCAGGGGATGATACTGGGACCACTTCTTTTCATGTGAAATGTCAACAATTTGAACTGATGGCTTTATGGCCAGGTTTGCAGGAGTCAGATAGAAAGATAGGTTGAGGGGCAGGCAGTTGAGGAAACAGGGAGTCTGCAGAAAGACCTGAACAGATTGGGAGAAGGGGGCAAAGAAGTGGCAGATGGAATATAGTGTAGGGAGGTGTATGGTCATGCACTTTGTTAGAAGGAATGGGGGCATAGAGTATTTTCTAAACAGGGAAAACATACAAAAATCAAAGGGATTTGGGAGTCCTTGGGTGCAATTCCCTAGAATTTAAAATGTTCCACTTCATTCTTTATGTGCTGAGAATTACATTTTGAAAACATTGTGATCTTGGGAGCTCTAGTGCAGGATTTCCAAAAGGTTAACTTGCAGATTGAGTCAACGATAAGGAAGATAAATGCAACGTGAATATTCATCAAGTCAAATCAAATCACTTTTTATTGTCATTTTGACCATAACTGCTGGTACAGTACACAGTAAAAACAAGACAACGTTTTTCATGGAACAGTATTGTTATGACCTCAGCCCCCTCCTTTGGGAGAATCGCAAAAGAGAGAGAGCCTTACGGTCTGGAATGTGGATTGGCCGCTCAGCAAGACAAAGCCTTGGACACAGCCATTGTCTTGGGAGGCACCTTTTGTGGAATAAGGACGTGGGCTACGTGCAGACCTTCAGGGCCATGTGAGATAGGGAATGGGGGAAAGATCGCCTCACCCCCCCCCCCCCCCCCCCCGATTGACATCTACAACCCTGCCAGTCCAGATAAAAAGGTGGGCTGCCGAGGCGGGGCCTCAGACGCACCAAGGAGACACACGAAGAAGACACGATAGTGCTTCCCGTCGGAGCGGGACGCCATTCTAAAGGAAGCCACGTGCGTTAGACTCCGGATCAGGAGTCTGTGGATGGAATCACGGACAATCGCTTTTAACTAACAACCGGGAAGCCTGCTCTTCTGATTCCACGGCGGTGCTCCGTAGGGACCCGGGCAGGTGAAGCTGTTTAATGACATCTCTCTCTCTCTCTTTCTAACAAAAGTGCACCAACGCGACACCACAACCAACGGCAGCTGGTGGAACTGCAGTGACCGCAAAAAGACTTTTAAATATCCAGTAAACAATATATATCTACATTACCCCTAGACAACTGTAGAGCTTATTTCTGATTGATTATTACTATACCTGTGCTTTAGATTGAGTTGTGACGACGTATATGATCTGAATGTTTTGTATTAACCATACGTTTGTGCCCCTTTATAAATAAAAACGTTTGAAAATAGTAGCATCAGGCTTCGGTGGATCCATCTATCTTTGCTGGAAAATTACCCGGTTACTGGGGAACGTAACAGTATAAAAACTACACGGAACTACGTAAAAACAACACAGAAAAAAACTACGCTAGACTACAGACCTACCCAGGACTGCATAAAGTGCACAAAACAGTGCAGACATTACAATAAATAGTAATAATAGGCACAGTAGAGGACAGTAAGTTGGTGTCAGCCCAGGCTCTGGGTATTGAGGATGGCTTGGGGGAAGAAACTATTACATAGTCTGGTCATGAGAGCCTGAATGCTTTGGTGCCTTTTCCCAGACGGCAGGAGGGAGAAGGGTTTGTATGAGGGGTGCGTGGGGTCCTTCACAATGCTGTTTGCTTTGCGGATGCAGCGTGTAGTGTAAATGTCTGTAATGGCGGGAAAAGAGACCCCGATGATCTTCTCAGCTGACCTCACTATCCGCTGCAGGGTCTTGCAATCCAAGATGGTTCAATTTCCGAACCAGGCAGTGGTGCAGCTGCTTTGAATACTCTCAATACAACCCCTGTAGAATGTGATGAGAATGGGGGGTGGGAGATAGATTTTCCTCAGCCTTTGCAGAAAGTAGAGACGCTACTGGACTTTCTTTGCTATGGAGCTGGTGTTGAGGGACCAGGTGAGATTCTCCGCCAAGTGAACACCAAGAAACTTGGTGCTCGTAACGATCTCTACCAAGGAGCTGTCGATGTTCAGCGGGGAGTGGTTGCTCCGTACCCTCCTGAAGTCAACAACCATCTCTTTTGTTTTTTTTCACATACAGAGACAGGTCATTGGCTCTGCACCAATCTGTTAGCCGCTGCACCTCCTCTCTGTAAGCTGACTTGTCATTCTTGCTGATGAGATCCACCACGGTCGTGTCATCGGCGAACTTGATGATGTGGATCGAGCTGTGTGTTGCAGCACAGTCATGGGTCAGCAGAGTGAACAGCAGTGGACTGAGCACACAGCCCTGGGGAGCCCCCGTGCTCAGTGTGATGGTGTTGGAGATGCTGCTCCCGATCCGGACTGACTGAGATCTCCCAGTCAGGAAGGCTAGTATCCAGTTGCAGGGGGAGGTGTTCAGGCCCAGTAGGCTCAGCTTTCCAATCAGTTTCTGATGGATGATTGTGTTGAATGCTGAACTGAAGTCTATGAACAGCATTCGAACGTATGTGTCTTTTTTGTCCAGTTGGAGGGTGATGGCAATGGCGTCATCTGTTGAATGGTTGGGACAGTATGCAAACTGCAGGGGGTCCAGTGAGGGGGGCAGCAGAATCTTGATGTGCCTCATGATGAGCCTCTCGAAACACTTCATGATGATGATGGTGGAGGCTTTGAAGCACATTGGAATGGTGGCGCAGCTCAGGGAGATGTTGAAGATGTCAGTGAAAACATTTGCTAGCTGGTCTGTACATCCTCTGAGCACTCTACCAGGGATGTTGTCTGGTCCAGCAGCCTTCCGTGGGTTGGCCCTGCACAGAGTTCATTTTGAGAGGACTAGAGTGTAAGAGCAAAGATGTAATGCTTAGGCTTTATAAGGCATTGGTCAGACAGCACTTGGAGTATTGTGAGCTGTTTTGGACACTTTATCTAAGAAAAGCTGTGCTGGCATTGGAGAGGGTCCAGAGGAGGTTCATGAGAATGATTCTAGGAATGAAAGAGTTGACATATGATGAGTGTTTAATGGCTCTGGACCTGTACTCACAGAAGTTTAGATGAATCGGGGGGGGGGGGGGTGAGGGATCTCATTGAAACCTATCGAATATTGAAAGGCCTAGATAGAGTGGATGTGGAGAGGATGTTTCCTATGGTGGGTGTGTCTAGGACCAGAGGATGCAGCCTCAGAATAGAGGGATGTCCACTTAGATGAGAAAAAGTTTCTTTCACTAGAGAGTGGTGAATCTGTGGAATTCATTGCAATAGATGGCTGTGGAGGCCAAGTCATTAAGTATATTTAATCAGAGGTTCTTGGTTGGGCTGTCAAAGGTTATGGGGAGAAGTCTGGAGACTGCAGTTGGGAGGGGTAATACATCAGCCATGTTGGAATGGCAGAGCAGACTTGATGGGCCAAGTGGCCCAATCTGTTCCAATGTCTTATTTGCTTGCTCTTGACCCATTTCTCTCTAAATCATAGGGTTAATGAAGAAGCATGATATACTTTTGTGCAGTGACAGCTACACAGCATTCTGCAGCATGGATGTCAGGAATGTGCAAAACTCATTTGACTTTTGAAATAACCCTGCACCTGATATACTCAGCCCAGGGATGTTTTGGTAAATTGCTGAGCTGAGGCTAGATGCTCAGCTGGCCCCTCAGCTTTATGCCAACTCTTTGGGGCGACAGACCTCACTTAAAAGATAAATTGAGTTCTTCAAAATTTCTTTATTTCATTTAATATTTTTGTTTTATATTCTTTAACTACTTTTATTTTCAGCTGTTCCCAAATATCCTTAATATCTTCCTCCCATTGCCCAGTCACTTCTTGCAAACTGTTGTGTCTTTCAGAATAGATGTGGCAGCAAAGACTGTAGTGCATAGGGAACTTCATTAGTTACAAACATAAGCCAGGTTCAGTACAGTTTGGCCCATTATGTATGGTACGCTCATCATTTGCCCTGGTTATATTACACCTGTCATTGAATGATGGAAAATATGCGACATTGGAAGAGGCTACTATACTAGTTGGAGAAAAAGTAGATTCTTTTGATATTTAAGAAGGCAAGAAACAATGTGCAACAACACGAATAGTCTAAAGGACTTCTCTAATTTATCCAAAACAACTACTATGATACTCTGATAATCTGACACCCCACTTGCACTCAGCTTGAGTATGAGCCATGGATCTGGAGTATGAGGGGGTATGTGTTCAAAACTGGGTTTCCGGGGCATAGACCACAAGACTGTATGCAAGCTGAAACTCGCCTGCATTCACTTCCCGCTCCCTTTGTGTAACATGGGGGAAAAAAATTAAAGACAAGTGTTGTAGTGTTGGGTTACTGCTAAACCTGGATTGCTGTCCGTGGCATCTAGAATGCAGCAACAGTGAATTTAACTTTAAGAACTGGTATGATACCTGGGTCAAGGAGCTGAATGGTATTTTAAGATGGAAAATCCACCTCCAAGGATGAGGAAGTGATACGTTCTCTGATGCCACACGGCATTCCCTTCTTTGCAAACAATAGTTATGAAAGAAAGCCATAAAATTACTGAAATAATTCATACTTGCTAATAAAACATCCGAAACAATGGTAAATGATATTTTTGCTCTTGAACAAATGGGGGCTCTGAGCTTGTTAAAGTTATTTGACCTTACCATTAAATCCCTTGATATATTTCTGTTGGTGAGAAGAGTTCATTGGTCTTTCAACCAGGAGCCAATTTTTCATAAAAATATTCTCTTTAGTATCCATTTCCAAAACAAGCTAGTCTCATCAATGTTTAAAAATAAGACTTGAACCCTTTTAGTCACCTGTCTCAATAACACGCAACACACAGTGTGTGTGGAAAACTTGCTGCTGCTTCGTTATTTTAGAGTCGGCTTTACCACTTATATTAAATTTTAAAACATACCTCCTTTTAAATTTGTCAAAATAAAAATAGCAGTTAAAAGAAAGCAGACTATGTGATGTTTATGAAACAATATCCAATCTCATGCGGTGTAGCAGCATCGTAGTTTGAAGCAACCAGCTCTGTGGTGCTTCACAGCTCCAGACACCCAGACTAAATCCTGAATTTTGCTCGGTCTGTGTGAAATTTGTATGTTCTGCCTGTGACATTGTGTTTCCCCCTCATGTTCAATTTCTCTCAGATCTAATTCCAGCATTATTTGACTACTGTAAATTTCTCAAAAAGTAGAAGAATGGTAGGAAAATTGAAGGGAGTGCGGTAGTCAAGTGGAGCATGAGAAAATTATAGAGTGAACTAAAGAGTATATTTCTATGTTCCAAGACCAGAGACACATATTTATGCATTTAATGACTGTTTCAGGATGTCGGTCATAATTATTTGCTGTTCATTTCTGAAATTGTGCAATAAAATAATATGTAAATTAAGATTTGACTGTTCAAAGCTTGCTCTCTTAAAAAGTAACAAACCTATATTAACAGTAACCATCTGCAAATATTACATCACATCAATTCACTGTTTACACACATACAATTATATTTTAGTTAAGATATTTACATATAAATACTCAGCCAGCAATTATAAATGTAATTCTTCTGTGGATTTCCTCAACCTGAACTGCATGGATGTTTTTGCTACTCTTGAAAAGTATGCTGAGGTTGTCCTTGACTCTGAACTGGAGACTTCTACTTGCTTTCCAGTCTCCAGCGATCCTGAGCAAAGTCCTGTTTGACAATGTCAATCTTTAACTCAAGCTGAGGGTTTATTGTCTATCACCTTCCCAACTATTATGTGATTGACATGTACCCTTCAATCTAGATCAGTCTTTTCAATCTTTTTAATCTAGTCAATATATGTGATTGATTTACTTGTGTATTTATCATTATTATTTATTAGTATTTTTTTCTCTGCTGGGTTATGTTTTGCATTGAACTGCTGCTGCTAAGTTAACAAATTTCACTTCACATGCTGATGATAATAAATCTGATTCTGATTCTCACCATCTGTCACCTGTCTTCTCTATGTAGTTCCTGACTCCTGTACTTAAACAATCTTCACAAAGTTTTTACCACACACTGGCCATCACCTTCTCCTGAGCAATCTAATCAATTTTGAAGCCTAATGAAAGGTCTGTGCATAAAACACTTGTTCTGGCTCAATCATACTCACATGAGGTTCTACCAAGCAATTCCCTAGAATTTAAAATGTTCCACTTCATTCTTTATGTATTGAGGATTCCATTTTGAAAACATTGAAATCTTGTGATTTCTTGTATCTAGTCCATCAAAGACTAGAAGACTTTTGGGACTGATTTAACTCCATAAGTAACTGGCTGTGTTAATACATATTAATGATCATAAGGCCCAAATCTACATTTAGTTGTACTCGTGCATGAGACAGGTGTAAAATGTAGAGAATAATTTAGCTCCCTAAATAAACCTAGTCAGGTGGGCAGCAGATACTGCTCATCGGTTCAGACTGATCGGTCAACTTTACACAATTTCACCAGCTTGCTGCTTGGGGACCATCACTTGTGGAGTTTCTCAGTCACTATGCTAGACCTGAACAAACACTCAAACCTCTTTAACTTGCACAGGCTTCCTTCCACCTGCAATTTAAGGGTTTAAGAGGACCTGTCTCAGCTGAATTGGTCCCTGCACTAATATAAATGTGGGTATTGTGGCTAACAATGTCACTTTATGATGCAGAGAAAAGGCACTGACTCAAAAGCTTCTATCGACTACTGTGCTGAGCCAGTGTTACAGATCTGTTCTCTGCCTGTATCTAGTCCTTCCCCCGTCAGCTATAGCTGTCTCCTATTATTGGCCACAGTCATTCTTACTGGATCTTTGTGTGGATTTGTGTATACAAATCATTCAGATATGGATACTTCCAAGAATTTCTGAAGGCAATTTGGTGAGCATAGGCAGTTAACAAATGGAGTAAAGTAACAGGTGGGCAACACTGATATATTTCTTGCTACATGCTAACTGGCAGCACTGTTTACCAAAGATTCCTACAGATGATAGTTAGACCCTGAATCAATCACATTAGATTGCCTGTTTTGCTGTACTCAAACCACCAGTGGGAGCTATTTATATGGGCAATTGATACCAGAGAAAAAAAACATTTTAATGGAGTTATAAAAATTTAAAGGTTATAAAGTTTGAAGATTTTGGGCAAAAATGTAGATAGAATAGTCTCTAGGGATGTTGTTCCATTGGGAGTGGCTTGTTGCACAGCAAAACCTAGTACTTAAGAAGCCTGATCCTACTTAAAATGAATGATGCCAGCTTGCGTTATTGTTACAAATGCCTATTATAAATAATTTCTAGCTCAGAAAAATAAGGAGTTAAATAAGTCTTCTAATATCCTACATAAAAATATTGTCGTAAGTGCAGCATGATTTTATTTCCACAGAGTGATGTAGAGAGGAGGAAAAGCCTGTAGATGGCACATTTGGATCTACAAAGCTCGAGGCAAAAGATAAAGGGATGAAAGCCTAAAAAATCAGAAAAGTGGAAGAAACATTTTGTATGTAAATTAAACATGAAATGCATTTTGCACAGATTTTTGAAATGTTTGCATCAAGTTCTAGTGGAAATTCTGCTGTGGGGAAATTGGATCAAGAAGTTCTGATTTGATTTGCTATAAGACAGAGATCATTTTCCTTTTGTATTTAATGCAGATGCTGGCATTATCAACATTTGCAGTAGACATTTCTGACTCACTAACAGAAATTGGATCAAATGCTACAACCTTGATCACTCGCTGTAAAAAGAGTACATCATGTAAAAAATTGGGATTCGTAAGTAAATCAGAGGGTCCCCACTAGACAGTGATGGTATTTTCATAGACTTCCCACTTCCAGTTGAAAGTTATGCCTTTTTGAAAACAAGCAGCATTGGCAAATATTACTGTGCCTTTTATTCCAATTCTCCTCCCCCCAATTGCCTCCTTCTCCTCCTCCTTAATTTCTTCCCATCCCTTTCTGTTTCCAGTCCTTCCTCTGTCGCTCATCACCATGATTTTACTCACTCTGTGGAAACCTGTGCAGTTCCCAGACAGTTCATCTAAGCAGCATTGACCCATTTCCCAGCTGTGGGGCTCTGGCAGCAACTGCTGTCTGTGAATATATATGCCAGCTTTCTTAAACTTTTATAATAATAACAGAAAATGCTGGAAGAACATAGCAGGTCAGACAGTATATGTGGAAAGAAAAATATTTCATTCTTGGTGCCTTCGTCCAAACTGAGAAAGACAGAAACAGGTTAGTCTAAGTAAGAGAGAAGATGGGTAGGTTTGATGGAGGGAATAAAAGTAATTTCTCTGAAGATGTCCTAATTTGATAATGAGTTGGAAGTGGTTTGGGACACCTAATCTGGCATTAGAACAAAACAGCACACAATTCAACACACCAAAATTTAGGCCAAGATAATTAACAAAAATCATTTAAACTAGTTTGGTGGGTGACACATCATTGAATACTGTTATGATTCTTTGGGCTGTATAGTTGAGGAGAGGTTCAGAGGAAAAGAAATACAAAATTGGTTTTGCTCATTTTGGTACAGCATTGGTTGAGTTTGGATATTGCTTCTCATTAGCTTTGTTTTCAGCGTCTGTTATTGTACAATAGACTACTCACCCTTTTGACTTGATTAGCCATTCAATAAGATCATGACTAATTTTTTACCCTCAATTCAATAACATGGTTATTTAGCATTATCAAATTGAACCATAATCTGAAGCTTAATTGACCAAGCTGCCTTTCACAATAGCTCCTAATTTGCAACCTCTGCAGCATATAGACAGATAGTGGTAATAATAATACATGTGGAACAGGATAGAAAGAATTGTGCACTAATGTCCCCTGGAGGCCATTATTGACATTGATGCTGCTTTGGATATATGCTAATTATTTTTACTTGGTATACAGGTCATAATTTGAAATGTAGTAGATCATGAAAATGGCAGTAGCCACCTTTAAGAGGACTGAGTCAGACTGAGGAAATTGGAAACAAGGCACAGGGTGATCTGATGCCCAATGGTTGGTTCAATGAGACAAGGCAAATAAAACCAAATCATGTCATTCTAAGAGTGGCTAAGAATAGAGAAACTTAGGGCTGCACTTACAAGTCTTTAATGGTTTTAGACTAATGAGAAGATATATGAGCTGTTTAGTTTTAGAAATGGAAGACTGGCATACAAAAACAAGAAAACTTTGCCAAAGTTTCATAAAAGACATAGTATTCTGCATCTGTAATATACCAAGGCTGCAGAGAGCATTCAAAGGAGGTTATTGCAATGGAACCATGAGTAGAGAAATTCTCCTTAGAACAGAGAAAGTTAAAATGGTACTTGATAAAGGTGCTCAACTCACAAAGTGCTTTTAAAGATCAAGTAAATATTATTTATAGTCTCAAAAGATTGTTAAACAGGGAACAGTTTAGCTGGCAAGAAAATTAAACAAGGTACAAAAAAAAAACAAACATGATTTGGAGTGTCCTGCCTAATAAGACAAGTAAAGCACATTCAATAACAAATTCTGAAAGGATTTGTTGAAATATTTGGAGTGCAATAATTTGCAAAGACAAGGGAACAAATGAGATCATGTGACTAATTGACACCTCATTTGAAGAGCTGATGGGCACAATGGGCCAAATATTCAAAGGTTCAAAATTCATTTATTATCAAAGTATGTACAAATTATACTTAAGGGCAGCCACAAAGCAAGAAACCTGAAAGAACCCAATTTAAAAAAAGACCAACACCCATTGCATAGAGGAAAAAACACAAATAGTGCAAACAATAAAAGGAAGCAACAGCATTCAGAACAAAGGTATGGATATAGTCCAGAAGCCCATAGAATGTATTGTATCATTCTATAATTCTGCAATACTGTCACATTTGAGAGCATCCTGACTGGCTGCATCACTGCCTGCTATGGGAACTGTACCTCTCTTAATCGATTCTGCAGAGAGCGGTGCCATCAGCCTAGCGCATCTGTAGTTGTGAACTTCCCATGATTCAGGACATTTACAAAGGCAGATGTGAGAAAAGGCCCCAAAGGATCACTGGCGATCCAATTCACCCCAACCACAATCTATTCCAGCTGCTACCATCTGGGAAACGGTACCACAGCATAAACGCCAGGACCAACAGGCTCCGGACAGCTTTTTCCAGCAGGCCATCAGACATTAACTCACGCTGATTTGAGTGTATTTCTATGTTATGTTGACTCTTCTCTTTATTATAAATCATTATAAACTACTATGATTGCACATTGAACATTTTAGACGGAGACGTAACATAGAAGATTTTTACTCGTCATGTATGTAAAGAATGTAAGAAATAAAGTCAATTCAATTAATAGATTTGTGGTTAGCTGTAGGTTACTCAATTGTTTTGTGTGATCATATTAATTAGTGCTTGTATTCAAATCTCTCTCTCTCTCTCTTTGAACCCTTAGTGCCTAGGTGGCACACGGGGCCTCCTTGTATTCAAATATGTGTAGTAAAAAAAATGAAGGTACAAATCTAAAAAAAAATCACTAACATTCTAAATCAGAAACAAAATGTTTATTCTACGTCTGTGAAGAGAAAAGACTAAATGGTATGATTGTAATCCTTGATTGAAATCAGAAAAACCCCAACCAACTAAACGGAAAATATTCATGTTGTAGTTCCTCAGTTGGAGAAATCAATGTTTCTTTTTCAAACTTGACATTTTTTTTTGAACAGAGAAAGCCAGGTGAAAGGAAAAGAAAAGACAAAGTTGAAAAGAATCATATACTCATACTTCACAGAAACCGGTCCTTGATACCCAACTATTGCATGCCGAGTATGAATCACCCATTCATACCAATCATACTTTTAATATTCTACCCACATTCTCTTCACTTCCCTTTCCACTAGCATTCGGCTACCCGCGCACTGGTGCCCCACATCTTTGAGATGGGGTTGCAAACAATAGCACAGTGTAGAATATACAAACTCCGCACGGACCAGAGATCAGGACTGAACCTGCTGTTTCAAGCAATAGGGTAGCAACTCTAAAAGCTGCAACACCTTCTCCCTAAGAGTGCAAGAATTTTAAGGAGTATTAGTTTTACAATGCCTTATTTGGAAATGTCGACTGGACTTTTTTCCATAGATGCTGCCAGGCCTGCTGAGTTCCTCCAGGATTTTGTGTGTGTTGCTCGAAGAGTCTCTAAACATGGCTCCTTGTGCCTTTTCTTCCAACTTTCCCTGCCCCACAACTCCACCCATTTCCTTCTCTACCTGGATTGACCTGCCCATCATCCTTCACTCATTCTTGGTCCACCAATCACCTATGGGCCCCTGTCTCAACACCCTCCACATCCACCACCATCACCTTTCTATTTTCTCAGTCCTGATGTAGGATTTCAACACAACATGTCACAAAATCTCCCTCACAGATGCTGCTAAACCCACTGAATTCACCCAGATGATTTTTTATTCCATTTTATTCTGTTAACTCTGATTATACAAAAATATTACAAAATTAAAATAAAATAGAATTCTTTGTCATGGTTTGATGTTTTGTAAAAACCTTTAATTAAAAAAACTTCCCATTTAATAATACTTTGTAACATGACAAGAGGTCAGTGAGAGAGGAAGTAACTATCTGTAAATGTATAGATTTGAATTGCAGCCCATGAAAATAAAAATGTTCTTGCATGTTTCACAATTTTTTCTATTGATCCAGACAGAAATATCATTTTGTTTACACTATATGAAGAAATAGAATTCTATATTGGCCCAGTAAATACATATACACTTTCCCGTACTAATGAGCTAACCTTATATATGAGGTAAATGTCAACTAACAAAAAATCATGATTACCAATGGCGGAGTATTCATCCAGTGCAAACAGGCTAGACAATATTTTAAGTATTAATGAAGCATATTTATTTTGGTATTTTAATTGAAACTGATCTTCCAGGGTAAACTGATCACAAGGAAAATCCCCCTGAGCTTGCTTTGTTATAAATGTCTTGCCAATTTTGACCTCAAAGGGCATTTTGGCTCTTTTTCTGTCCTGGATCACCTCCATCTATGCACTAAATAAAATACTTTTCGAAGATCTTTTTCTGCTTTACAACTTTTTTGGCTCATGTACTCTTCCATATATTCTCTGATTAACTTGTGAACATAGCTTTACATTTTCATTTATTCTTGAATTCAAGAACAAGTAAAACTTTTTTTTTAAATTTCACTGAGTTGATTGTGCTGAATTTATCTCAAAGAACTTGCACCACTAATGCTCTCTGCACAAGTACTGGTGTTGAGTATTTTAAATATCTATCCATCAGTTCTGAAGAACAAAGAGAGCGAGACTTTAATAAAGTATAGTTAACTGAATAAAAACAGGAAGTCACTGGTAAAATGCCAGGTATTGTGAGTTGTTATGGTCGAATGGATGTTTTATGTTTGATTTCAAAGGATATCTTCTCCTAAAGGAACTTGTGGATGCAAGCAAAGAAAAAAGAAGAAAAGAATGGAAGTAGAAAATGGAGAATGCAGCTTTAATAAGATGGATTAAGATATTCATGATAATATTAAGCCAAGGAGCCAGAATCTTCTGTTAAGATTAAAGGAAGGCACAACAGAATCTAAAGGTCGACTGGCTGAACATTTCTTGCTGTTCAATCTTTCACTGCTACATTCCCACCTGCTTTAAAAGGGCAACAATTATATCAGTGTCCAAGAAGAGCAGGGTGTCCTGCCTTAACGACTATTGTCCAGTAGCACTCACATCTATGGTGATGAAGTGCTTTGAGAGGTTGGTTATAGTTAGAATCAACTCTTGCCTCAGCATGGACCTGGACCCATTGCAATTTGCCTATTGCCACAATAGTTCTACAGCTGATGTGATCTCATTGGCTATTCACGCAGTCTTGGATCTCCTGCATAATACTAATACTTGTATCACTCCGCTGTTTATTGACAACAGAGCATTTAACACAATCATTCCTACAGGTCTGATCAAAAGCCTTGAAAACCTGGGCTTCTGTACCTCCACCTGCAAGTGAAGTTGAGTGAAATTATCCCTTTTGGTTCAAGAGCCTGATGGTTGAGGGATAATAACTGTTCCTGAACCTGATGGTGTGAGTCCTGAGGCTCTTGTACCTTCTTCCTGATGGCAGCAGCGAAAAGAGATCATGTCTTGGGTGGAGAGGGTCCCTGATGATGGATGCTGGTTTCTTGTGACAACGCTCCATGTAGATGTGCCCATGGTATGGAGGGTTTTACCTGTGATGGACTGGGCCATATCCACTACTTTTTGTAGGATTTCTGTTCCAGTGCATTAGTGTTTTTATACCAGGTTGTGATGCAGCCAGTCAATGTACTCTCCACTACACATCTATAGAAGTTTGTCAACATTTTAGGTGTCATACCAAGCCTTCAAAAACTCCTAAGGAAGTAGAGGTCCTGCTGTGCTTTCTTTGTAATTGCACTTACGAGATGGGCCGAGGACAGGTCCTCCAAAATGATAATATAGAGGAATTAAAAGTTGTTAATCCTCTCCACCTCTGATCCTCAGATGAGGACTGGCTCATGCACCTCTGGTTTCCTCATCCTGAAGTAAATAATTATTCCTTAGTCCTGTTGACATTGAGTAAGAGGTTGTTGTTGTAGCACCACTCAGCCAGATTTTCATTCTCCCTCTTACATGCTGATTCATCAGCACCTTTGATTCGGCCTATGACAGTGGTGTCATCAGCAAACTTGAATATGGCGTGGGAGCTGTACTTACCTAAACAGTCATAAGTGTAAAAGGAGGCTAAGCACACAGCCTTGTGGTGTACTTGTGCTAATTTAGTTTGTGGAAGAGATGTTGCCAATCAAATCTGACTGGGGTCTGCACATGAGGAGATCGAGGATCAAATAACACAAGGAGGTATTGAGGCCAAGATCTCGAAGCTTACTGATTAGTTTTGAGGGTATGATGGTATTGAATGCTGAGCTGTATTCAATAAAGAGCATCTTTGCTGTCCAGATGTTTCAGGGTTGTGTGAAGAGTCAATGAGATGGCATCTGCTATGGACCTGTTGCTCTGGTAGGCAAATTGAAGTAGATCCAAGTTGCTTCTCATGCAGGAGATGATACATTTCATCACAATGAATGTAAGTGCTACTGGACAATAGCCATTGAGGCAGGTTACCATGTTCTTCTTTGGCTCCAGTATAATTGATATCTGCTTGAAGCAGGTGGGTACTCAGACTGCTGAAGTGAGGGTTACTACAGAGTGAGTGAACACTCCAGTCAGTCAATCAGCACAGGCCAGATATTCCTGTCTGGGCCAGATGAGTTCACCTCCTGAAGGCTGCTCACACATTGGCCTCAGAGACTGAAATCACAGGATCATCAGAGGCTGGGGGATTTCATGATGATTCCTCCATGTTTGGATGGTCAAAGCAAACATGGAAGGCATTGAACTCATCTGGAAGCGAAGCCCTGTTGTCAACTATGTTGCTTGATTTTATTTTATAAGAGGTGATAGCATCCCAGCCCTGCCACAACTGTCGAGCATCCTTCGTTGGTTCAAGTTTTGTCCGGAATTGCCACTTTGCCTGTGAGATGGCTTTCCAGAGATCGTACGTGGACCTCTTGTAACTTTCTTGGCTGCTAGACTGGAATGCCTCTGACCTGGCCCTCAGAAGATTATGGATCTCATGGTTCGTCCAGGGCTTCTGGATGGGGACACACTCATCTACAATTGCTTCAATAAATTTTGTGACAACCAGGTATTCCATGTATTCATTCAGATTTGCCTTCCTTTCTGTATTATATGATTGAAAGAATGATTTCAGGAAAATTAGGATGTCAGGAAGTAGCTGCCGATGATCAGTTAAGTTCCAAGGATGCAAGCTGAAATTATTAAATTTGCTGGATATGTGCTGAATATACAATGTAAACAAAATGCAATTATTTGCTTGAGAATGAATTCAGCTTCTACTTGGCTTGTACCAGACTATGCATAGGCAGTGATCTATTCTCTTGTTCTACTTGAAATCAATAATGTTAGAAATTCTGTGAACCACTTGTCTCTGCTGGGCATATATTGTCTCTCAGAAAAATCATGAAATATTATTGAGGTCAGAGTATTAAAATGGCCATGGGTTATTATCAATATGGTGAAGTCTTGCTGCCATTTTGGAGCCACACCTTCACATGCGCAATCACTACCAGGCCAAAATTAAAAATCAGCGACTATATGTGAAACCTCAACATGAAATTGTTTCACGTCAAATGCAATTTAAAAAATATCTCTTTCAGTAGATGCTCAAGGAGTGAAGATTTAAACACAGTTCTGCAGACAAGATCAATGTTATGGGAGTCTCTTTCTGGCCTGCTATGGACCTGTTGCTCCAGTAGGCAAATTGTAGCAGATCCAAGTTGCTTCTCAGGCAGGAGATGATACATTTCATCACTAACCTCTCAAAATACTTCATCACAGTGGATGTAAGTGCTACATAATCAGACAGGAGTGTTAAGCACCCAGCTGCATTATACTTCACATTTTATGCAAAGTTTATCTTAATGGATTTAATTCTTTTGTATATTGGGGAAAAGAACTGTACTGATTTATGTGTTTATCTTCTGTGATTTACCACTTGTTAGATACATTATCCATTGCCCAGTTTTCTGCAAAGTGGAAAGCTCAGGGGTATTCATCCCAGTTTACTTCTGGATGAACATGTGTTTTTTCCTCAGACTACACTGAGTTAATGCTGCTTACTTCAGCCAACTTTCCATTTAATTGGAAATTTTCTAGGGGAAAGAAATCACTACACATAAGTATTCTTGAGAGAAAATGTTCCAAACTGACAAGAAAATATGATATTGGTCAGGTTACATACTGTAAATCAAATTGAAATAGGCTTTTTTTTTCTTTTTTACAGTGAGGTCTGTCAGACAGTTTGTATAAGATTGTCGAAATGGCATGACCAATTAATGTCACATTGATGTTAATCTGATATCAAGTGGAAGATTTAATTCCACACTATTTCCCAAAAAGAGTGAAAAGGAGCAGATGGCCACATGGATACACATTGGTTCGGTGCAGAGCAATGCGTCACACAGCAGTTCAATGGTGTTAAAGCATTTCAGGTTGTAAATTGTATTTGCAGAGACAGCAAGACAGGTCTAATTTTAAAAGGAGCTAGGCCCCATTACATCCTTCCACCCACTTTTTGTCTGGCTGTAAATTACATTGCTGCCCACTACAGGAAATTACCTAAACTTCATTGTGATGCTGACTATTCCTTTGTCCAGTCAATCAAGACCCTGATCTAAACTTCATGCTATGGCTCATTTCTGCTCATTTGTATACTCATACATCCTAACGATTAGACTCCAGAGATACCTCAGATCTTGATTGCGTCATTGTAATAGAAATTTCCAGTGTTGTAGCTGCACATTATAGTTCTATGTCTAGTAGCAGTTACCATATAAGTGGGGGAGTATAGATTGTGGTCTTTCCAGCAAATGAGAATCTCCCAGTAACAGACAGCTTGTATAACCTGTACACACAACTGCTGGTCTTTTCCTGTTTCTGGAGTTAGAAATAACAATATCAGAATTTTGTATGATTTTATAGAGGATTCTTATGATGACTGCATTGTACATTCCCTTATTATTTAGGCTGTCATACTACATATTTTTTTGCTCACAGACAGAGATACATTCCAGCAGGGGTCACCAGATAACAGTTTACAACCTGAAATATTTTACCGCCATTGAACTTCTGGGTGACGCATTGCTCTGCACCGAACCAGTGTGGATCCACGTGGCCCTCTGCTCCTTTTCGCCTCCTTTTCACCTTTTTTGGGAAATATTGTGGAACTAAATCTTCCACTTGTGATCAGATTAACATCAACGTGACATTAATTGGTCATGCTGGTTCAAATTAGCCCTTCTTAAGTCTATGTGACCACCACTGAGGAAAATGGTTCAAGGGAATACTGGATAAGCATTTTAATTATTAAGTCAGTTAAATGTCTTTTTATGTTCTGCAGATATGAGCATAGCTTTTAAATAAAATTATTTAGGTTATCAATGTACCTTGAGCAGCACAATCATTCATATTTTTCAGAGATTACTGATTCATAGATTAGCACAGCAGAGGAGCAGATTCTTGGGCTGAATGTGCCTCTGTCAACCATGCTTCTAATTCCATCTGCCTGCACATGTTCCTTATCCCTCTATTCATGTCTGTCTAAATGTTACTGTTGTATCTGCTTCTAGTAGCATTTTCCCAGCACCTACCATCATCTGTGTGAAACACTTACCTCACAATTCTCTTTTAAACTTAATCCTATGCCTTTTAGTATTTGGCATTTCCACCCTGGGGAAAAGTCTCTGACTATCGACACAATCCGTGCCATTCATAATTGTCTGTATCTCTTTCAGGTCACCACTCAGTCTCTGATGCTCAAGAGAAAACAATCAAATTGTCTCCAAAGTCTTCTTTTAGCTAAAACACTCCAATCCAGGGAGCATCCTGATAAACTTCTGTATCCATTCCAAAGCCTCCTTCATGTTGTGTGGAGACCAGAACTGCACAAAACATTCCAAACGTGGCCTAACCACAATTGTATACAGTTGCCCTTTGGCTTCCAATGTTCTAACTTATTAATTAGACCACCTACATTTTCATCCATGTCATTAATATATATTACAAACAAGAAAGATCCCGGTATTGATCCTTGCAGAACACCACTGGTAACAAACTTCCAGCCTGAAAAGCACCCTTCTATCATTATCCTCTCTCTTCCATTGCCAAGCCAATTTTGGATCCCATTTATCAACTCACCATGAACTCCATGTGACTTAATCTTCTGGATCAGCTCACCAGGAGGGACCTTGTCAAATGCTTTGATAAAGATCCATATAGACAACATCCAATGCCTCATCAGTCAATTTTGTCACCTCATCTCAAAATTCAAATTTGTGTGAAAGAATTTCTCCTGCATACATCGATGCTGACTACCCGTATTTGTTGAGTGTTTTTTTAAACCTCAGCCTAAAACATTAGACTTAACTATTCCGCAACAGCAGAGGGAAGGAAATGATCCCTTATAGTTCATGATCAGCTGCAGAAATTGACAGAATCATGAAAACAAACTGAAAAACATGAAAAAATTGTGGAGAACCACTATTTCCTTATTTACTGCATTCTGCAAATAAGCATTCTTAAGAAAATGACAACGGCTTTGAAACACAATGCTGGCCTGGATCAGTGCCCACATCTGCAGTGCAGGCACATGCTTAGAAAAGTGATTAACTATTTGGGAATAATAAGAGTATCATAGCAGCTAATCTAAAAGGAATTTGTGATTAGGAAAAACTGATCTCAATATTCATTTTTTTATGATTTGTAACTTTAATGTGTCCCAGTGAAGTTCACAATGAACAAATCTACAAAGTTACTGTGTAGCAGTTTTTTCTCTTTCATGTTAACTGTTTCCTTTCTAAATACTTTCCCAGGACCTCAACCTTCAGAATTTATAACCTCACTAATACTCTTTTGTTATATCCTAGGGGTTTTAAATCCCCAAGTTTGACATCAACTTCATGCTATAGACTCATAGATTTAATTACAACACAGAAGGAAGTCATTCAGCCCATCAGATCTACAGAGATTTTTCGAAGAGGCACTGTTCACCAAATTCCCTATCGAAAGCTGCATCAGAAACTTCTGCAACCACACTTTCAGGAACTGAATTCCAGGTCATGCACACCTTGTGTATGAGAAAGATTTTCATCACGATACCTTTAATACTTTTGTGAATCCATTTAAATCCGCATTCACTGATTCTCAAGTGAAAGTTTCTTTTCATTCTCTTTGTCTAGATTCATTATGATTTTCTTTCAATACACTTGTCTTTTACAGTTTATCCACATAATTGAAGTTTCTTATCTTTTTTTGTAATTTGTTTTTCACAGGTCAAAGCTACCTTGTCTGTTATTGGAACCATTTTACTTGGGCATTAAAGGGGTCATTTAAGAATGAACACCATTCCAAGAACTGGAGTTGCATGAAAGCATACTAGATATGGTTGTTATCTTTATGTTTCATTTTGCATTTTTAATTAGCTCAATTTAAAAGATCAACCTATCATGGTAGAAATTCAACTCACAATGTTTGGTTGTTTATACTCTGTATTTTTACGGTGCCCAGGATTTCCCATTTTGAATTATCAGTGAGCAAGGGGTTATAAAAAGACAGACAGATGTGGTGGGAGCTGCCATTTTGATAAGGGGCTCTGAGGTCAAAGTGCTGCTATTGAGGTCAGAGTGCAAGCATTAATGAGGAAGCTGAGAAATGATCAGTTAATTTTTCTTTCCTTAATAGGATTGGAGGTGAAGAATATGGAAGCTGGTGTTCCTCCTGCAGGATGTGGGATGTGGGAGACATTTCGGAAGACTAATGATTTTACCTGCTGGAAGTGCATCCAGCTCCAGCTCCTGTCAGACTGCACAGAGCCCTCAATGCTGCAGTTATTCAAACAATGGAGCAATGGGATGCAGAAAATGATGTAGATGATGTATTTAGAGAGTAGTGCCAGGAAGAGCAATGAGTTAAACTGGTAGTACAGAGGTCCCTTGTGGTCATTTACCTCTCAAACAGGTATGGTATATAATTTTGGATACTGTTGGGAGGGATGGCTTTTCAAATTGTAGCAGCAGCCAAGTTTGTGACACTACTGTTGGCTCCAAGATGCAGCAGGGGAGGAAACAGTCTATATAGCGTTGGAAGATTTATTTGTGAGGGAAACAGACAGGTGCTTCTGCAGCTGAGGGTGAGAATCCAGAATGGTGTGTTGTCTCCCTGGTGCAAAAGTCAGGATTGTCTTGGATCGGGTACAGGACATTCCGAAGGGGGATGGAGAACGGCTGGAGGTTGTAGTACACATTGGCACTACTGGTCACATGTACGTACACTGGAACATCAAAACGTGCAGTGAAATGCATCTTTTGCATCAACAACCAACAAAGTCTGAGGATGGGCTGCGGAAATCCACAAGTGTCGCCATACTTCCAGCAGCAACACAACATAAACTAACCCTAACTGTGTGCCTTTGCAATGCAAAGGAATCTGGAGCAACCAAAGGAAACCCTGTGGCCATAGGAAGAAAGTATAAGAACTTATAGACAGCAGTGGGAATTGAACCCCAACTGCTGATTGCTGGGGTTGTAAAGCATTGTGCTATCTACACAACCATACTGCAAGTGAATTAGAAAGTTAGGCAGGCTAATAAGCTAAGCTATGAACAAAAAACAGGACGTCACAGGTATAATCTCAGGATTATTCCCCGTGTCACGTGCTAGTAAGGTAGAAATATGAAGGTAGGATAGATGAATACATGGCTAAAGAGCTTATGAAGAGAGGAAGGTCTTAGATATTTGGATCATTGGTTTTTGTACTGTACAGCTCTTTGACTTTCTATATCAATTTAGATAACTGAGATATAAGAAGCTAAAACAAAGTATTATATTTAGTTCGTTCAAGGGTTCATCATAAAGTTCCTCTGGATCTTTCTGTGTAATTTGCTGCAGCCCAGAGGACAGTTTGCCACATGACATAATCTTTAAATGCTTGTAGCCTAAAAATAATAACTACCATTCACAATTAATATTACATATCTACAACTACTTCCTTATTTCATGTATTATCCAAGTTGCCCCAGTCCTTTTATTACACGGACTTACCTTGCATTTCACTGTATGTTTCAGTGTTTCAATATACTTGTTATAAATTAAGCCAATCTTTAGACTTTAGATCTGTGAGCCTTGTTATTAGAGGATAGCTCTTGCTACCCAGTAACTTTTGGTTTGTGTCCTGTTGAAGTTACTTTATAAATTACAATCCACATATGTTGTCCTCTTGTCAACCATTTAATTTACTAAGCTGTGATGAATGCTATTTACTCACTTAGCATTGGTATCATTTGTAAATTTTACAATGTATACCAAATATTCTTCACAACAGCATTAAAAATTGGACTCAGCAACAAAAAAAAAGCTCTGCACATCCTGACCGTTCACAATCTCCGAAAGAGGTTTGTTTCAGCTTCACATTTTTCTGCAGGTTTTGGGTATCGGAACATATGGTAGGTCTTTGTTATCAAGATAGACAACAAGAGGAAAACAGAAAAACATGAGGAACAGAATGAGAAAAACCCTGACACTGTTCATGTTTTTACTGAAGCTGTGTGTGAACTCTTGGAATCATCTGGCACACATCTGGAAATTCTGGATTGCTCACTCCATATTTATATAGAATTGTATAAAGAAAGAATGCTTGCTTATAATTCTTCCACATACAATATCTTTCTGTGTGTCTAATTGAATTTCTAGCCTTGCACTTACAGTATATTGCACTTCTCACAGATTTCCACACCTCAGTGCAGTTTACACCTGCAAATAGCAAAATGATAATATCCCGATTATCTGTTTAGGATCTTGATTGAAGGGTAAATGTTGATCCAAACTCTGGAACACCTCCCATGTTCTGTGAAACAGTGCCATGGGGTCATTTAAGTTTGCCAAAAAGGAGAAGCAAGAAATGACACGATTGAAAAACAGCTCTTCCATCTGTACAGTCATCCCTCAATAATGGATTAGTATACCAGTCTAGATTTTAAGATCAAAATCAAATAATGAAACATTTTTAAATGGCAGCCTTGATGAATCATGATCTATTATTGTTTATATTTTTTATTAGTAATGGAGAGAGCCACAATCCTGAACAAGTCATCTATTTTTAGAATCATAATTGTCAATACTTTTTCATTTTAGAATTGTACCAAATTCACTGTGGAAGACACTTATGGTGTAGCAGAAATTTGTGAGTGTCAGGGGGCAGAAGTGAATGTAGTTACTATTACTAAGGGGACGGTGCCTGGGAAGTTGAAAGGGCTGAAGATAGACAAGTCACCCAGATCAGATGGACTATGCTGTAGGGTTCTGAAAGAGGTAGCGGAAGGGATTGTGGAGGTATCAGTAATGCTATTTCAAGGAGACTACCTCACATTTTTTAATAAATAGTATTTCTGATTTTTGCATGATTTTCAATCTATTCAATATACCTATACTGTAATTGATGTACTTATTATTATTATTTTATTTTTTGTTTTGTTTTCTTCTATATTATGTATTGCATTGAACTGCTGCTGCTATGTTAACAAATTTCACGTCACATGTCGGTGATAATAAACCTGATTCTGATTCTGAGGATCACTAGATTCTGGAATGGTTTTGGAGGACTGAAAAGTGTAAATGTCACTCCACTTTTTAAGCAGGAAGGGAGGCAGAAGAAAGGAAATTATTGGCCAGCTAGCCTGACTTCAGTCATTGGGAAAATGTTGGAGTCAAATGTAGGTGAAGGGGCAGTTAGTGTTGAGGAAGCACTAAGTATGCAGAAGGACTTAGACAGATTGGGAGAATGGGCAATAAGTAGCAGATGGAATATAGTGTCAGGAAGTGTATGTTCATGCACGTTGGTAGAAGGAATAAAGGTGTAGGCTATTTTCTAAATGGGGAGAAAATTCAAAAATCAGAGCTGTAAAGTGACTTGGGAGACCTTTTGCAGGATTCCCTAAAGGTTAACTTGCAGGTTGAGTCAGTGGTAAGGAAGGCAAATGCAATGTGGTAAGGAATTCATTTCAAGAGGACTAGAATATAACAGCAAGGATGTAATGCTGAGGCTTTATAAGGCATTGGTCAGACCACACTTGTAGTATTATGAACAGTTTTGAGCCCTTTATCTCAAAAATTGTTTGCTGGCATTGGAGAAGGTTCAGAGGAAGTTCACGAGAATGATTCTGGGAATGAAAGGTTTAAGATATGAGAAGCTTTAGATGACTTAAGGCCTGTACTCACTGAAGTTTAGAAGCGTGTGGAGGGATCTCATTGAACCTTAATGAATATAGAGTCGATGTGGGGATGATGTTTCCTGTACTGGGGGAGTCGAGGACCAGAGGGCACAGTGTCAAAAAAGAGGGATGTCCATTTACAATAGAGACAAAAAGGAATTTCTTTAGCCAGAGGGTAGTGAATCTGTGGAATTCATTGCCACATATGGCTGTGGAAGCCAAGTCATTGGGTATATTTAAAGTGGAGCTTGATAGATTCTTAATGAGCAAGGCTGTCAAAGGCTATGGAGAGGAGGCAGGAGAATGGGGTTGAGAGGGAAATGGATCAGTCACGATGGAATGTTGGCACAAGCTTGATGGGCCGAATGGCCTAATTCTGCTCCTACATGTTATGGTCTGAATTCTTTCTTAAAACTGCTTGCAATTTATATTATTATTATTATTATTATTATTATTATTATTATTATTATTATTATTATCACATTTAACTTTTCTATTTCCTTTCAGTTGAAATAAAATCATCAGATTTATCCTCTTAGTCTTAATTGTCTCATTTTCAGATTGTTATTCCTTGTATGTGAATCTTTCTACTGATTAAATTTCAGGAAGCTCTGGAGTACTGGAAACCCTTATGATGTTTTCCTCAGCAGCATATTTCTTGGTTTGAATGTTCCAGGGGGAGTTCAGTTCTGTGTCACTGCGAGCTTCACTAATAAAAAGGTTAGATTGATGAATTGGAATTGCATAGTTCCCTTGGATAATCCTCTTGGATGAAATAAGAGTGTAATCTAATGAAGAAAATTTTACTTATCCCATAAAGAGAAAACAACTACAGTTCAGAAACCTATGAACATTTCTTCAGACAAATTCTTCTGGGGAAAGAATTGCTTGAAAATTAATAGGCCTGACAGCAATTCATCCTTGTTATCAAACCTTTAATATTTATTAAAATATCTTTTAATCGAAGTCAAAGAAGTGGCATCTTGGGATCCTAGAGGTTACTTTCATTCAATTGCAAGTATTTTAGAATTTGGATACATGCAGTGACGTTCCTAAGGGAGTCTCTTGTTTGGCAGCCAAAATATTCCAGGTAAGCAGGACTTCTGCTTCGACTATAAGATTTTGGCATCAGACTCTTATAAAATTGAGAACATTTCCAGCTATAAAGTTAAAAGATTGGTGAGATGACTGACCTCTTCTCACAATACTTGATCAACTTCCAACTGTTAGGAAGAAAGTTGTTGGAAAAATTGACTCATGCCTTTATCTTTGTACTTAACAGCTCTCTTGAGGATAAATTCTTTAAATATCCACCTCACTTACCATTTGTCAATGTCTGAATTGCAACACAGCCCAGAGCATCAGTAACCCAGATAATGATAGAGAGTATTAACAGACATGTTCATCTGAATTAAAATACTGTTCTGTGAAGTAAACATCCAATTTATACTGCTATAGATAAGGCTATTTAAAGTAAAGTCACAGTCATACATTGTCATACAAATAGTCCAGATGGCTGAACAAACAATCTAGAACTGGATGATGTTAAATTTTAAATTCAGTAATAATCTGGAATTTGAAAGGCCAAAAATTAACTTTATCAATGAAAAGCACAAAATCTACTGTGGTTTACTGACAACCTACCCAGATGGAAACCAATCATCCTTATCCAGTATAGCTCATCTGTGACTCTACCCATCAAAAAACTTAGCAAACTTCAATACATGTGTGGTGGAAAGTGTGCTGACTGGCTGCATTGTGGCCGGGTATGGGAACACCAATGTCTTTGAGTGGAAAATCGTTCAAAAGGTAGTGGATCTGGTCCAGTACATCATGGTTAAAACCCTTCCAACCACTGAGCACATCTTCATGACACATTGCCATAGATAAGCAGCATCCATCATCAAAGTCCTCACCATCCAGTCCATGCTCTTCCCTCGCTGCTGCCATCAGGTAGAGATACAGGTCCCTCAGGAGTCACACCACAAAATTCAAGAACCATTACTACCCCAGAAACATCAGCCCCTTGAATAAAAGGGGGATAGCTACACTCCTTTAAGGACTCTGTTATATTGTTTTTTATAGAAACACAGAAAACCTACAGCACAATACAGGCCCTTTGGCCCATAAAGCTGTGCCGAACAAGTCCTTACCTTATAAATTACCTAGAGTTACCCATAGCCCTCTATTATTCTAAGCTGCATGTACCTATCCAGGAGTCTCTTAAAATACCATATCATATCTGCCTCCACCACCATCACCCGCAGCCCATTCCATGCACTCACCACTCTCTGCATAAAAAACTCTATGCTCATTATTTATTGCTATTTATTTATATCTGCATTTGCACAGTTTGTTTACAGTTTACAGTTACTGTCCTATAGATTTGCTAAGTATGCCCACAGAAAAGGAATCTCAGTGTTGTATGTAGTGACATATATGTACTCTTATAATTAATTTTACTTTAAACTTTGATGCTGTTGAAATTAAAATAAGATTAATGAGTCCAACAAAAGAAAAGCCTGGAACAGTCCCTTTGGGCAGTTGTGCCCAGCAATTTGTTAAGTATTTTTTCCAAGGCTTGTCTGATAGCACACGTTCATTAGGATTTCACACACTACTAGAATTCAGTAGGAGTAAAATCCTAATGAATGTGTGCTATCAGACAAACTCCATGCGTGGTTCTGCTTCATTGAATTAATCGTTGTTAATTACAGGGGTGAGTGGACTAGTGGTGGGTTTGTGATGCAAGTTGTGACAGTGGTGAAGGGGAAGGTCTACCAGACAAATCACTTGGATAGAAGGGGAAGGATCCTACAGCTCTGGGAGGCTGTTCAGACCATGATGGGGTTTCAGGGATAATGTCAGGATGACAGTCAACTTGATAGGTGGGGGCGTGAGCTGGTGATTAGGAAAAATGAAGGCTCTTTATCAATCTTTTTTATTAAGTTTCAAATAGATAAACATAACAATGACAGTGATACAAAGATACAGGGATTTCATTAATAACGGTTAACATATACGTGAACAGACTCCGAGTAACATGTGTAATCTAAGCCTCCCAATCTCTTAGTAACTAAACATGAAAAGGATTCAAAGAAAAAAGATTTTTTACAAGAAAAAAACCCATAAACTAACGAAATAAAACCAGAATAAAAACAAAACAAAACAAAGGCTGGGCTGCCTTGTTTCATCGGTTAAAATCATTATTTGTCATCGACTCCACTCCTCTATACACAAACAAAATGTTATTGAGAAGGATTCAGAAAAGGTCAGCTTACATCACATGAAAATGTTGAATAAATGGCCTCCAAGTTTTTTCAAATTTAACCGAAGGGTCAATAGTGCTATTCCTAATTTTTTCCAAGTTTAAGCATGTTAAGCATGACTGCTGGGAAAATACTTTGAAAAGTTAACTTTCGTATTGTGCTTTTCCAACAAATGATAATCCACTAAAAGAAATATTTTTTTGCCAATCTGTTTCAAATGCAGTTTAGGATAATATACAAATGTAGCACAATGCTAATGATTCAATTTAGTCATGTCAATAGAAGGGCTAGAAATTATCACAGTATACACTGTGGATGTATATATTTCACTTTTTAGAAATGTCTACTTTTAATTTGAAATTAGACCATAAGACCATAAGTTATAGGAGCGTAATTAGACTTATGGCCCATCGTAACTGCTCCAACATTTCATCTTGGCTGATCCAATTTTCCCCTCAGCCCCAATCCCCTGCCTTCTCCCCATATCCTTTCATGCCCTGACCAATCAACAATCTATTAACTTTTGTCTTAAACATACGTAAAGAATTGGCCACCACAGCTGCCTGTGGCAATGAATTGTACAGATTCACCACTCTCTGGCTGAAGAAATTCTTCCATATCTCTATTCTAAAAGGCCGCCTCTCTATTCTTAGACTGTCCCACCATAGGAAACTTCCTCTCCACATTCACTCTATCGGCGCCTTTGAACATTCGGTAGCTTTCAGTGAGGTCACCCGTGATTCTTCTGAATTCCAGTGAATACAGCCCAGAGCCATCAAATGCTTTTCATATCCTGCAATCATTTTCGTAAACCTCCTTTGAATCCTCTCCAATTTCAGCACATCCTTTCAAAGCTAAGGGGCCCAAAACTGCTCACAATACTCCAAGTGAGGCCTCACCAGCACTTTATAAAGCCTCAACATTACATCCTTGCTTTTATATTCTAGTCCTCTTGAAATGAATGCTAACATTGCATTTACCCTCCTCACCGCAGACTCAACCTGCAAATTAACCTTTAGGGAATCCTGCACAAGGACTGTCAAGTCCGTTTCTGCCCCAGTTCTTTGTATTTTCTCTCCATTTAGAAGATAGTCAGCCCTTCCATTTCATCTACCAAAGTGCATGACCATACACTTCCCAAATCTGAATTCCATCTGCCACTTCTTTACCCATTCTCCTAATCTAAATCCTTCTGTAGCCTCTCTACTTCCTCAAAACTACCTGCCCCTCCACCTATCTTCATATCATCTGCAAACTTTGCTACAAAACCATCAATTCCATCATCCAACTCATTGATATATATAACGTAAATAGAATTAGTCTCAACACAAACCCCTATGGAACAACACTAGTCACCGGCAGCAACCAGAAAAGGTTCAAAGGTCAAATTTAATGTCAGAGAAATATGTACAGCTTACGTCCTGAAATGCTTTCTCTTTGCAAATATCTGCGAAAACAGAGAAGTACCCCAAAGAATGAACGGCAGTTAAACGAGAGAACCCCAAAGTCCCCCCCAGCTCCCTCCTCCCACATGTAAGCGGCAGCAAGCAATGATCCCCCCTCCCCCTACCAGCAAAAACAACATACCATCACTGAGCCCAAGCACGTGCTAAGCAATAGCAAAGACACAGACCAAAGTTACACCAAAGGATTCGTATTTCATCCGAAATTCACCGAACCACAGGTTTTCTCTTTCTCCCTGGCTCCCTTTATTCTCACTCTTTGCCTCCTGCCAATCAGCCACTACTTTATCCATGCTAGAATCTTTCCAGTAATACCATGAACTTGTAGCTTGTTCAGCAGCCTCACGTGCGGCACCTTGTCAAAGACCTTCTGAAAATCCAAATAAACAATATCATTCGATTCTCTTTTGTCTATCCTGCTTGTTATTTCTTCAAAGAATTCCAACAGATTTGTCAGGCAAATTTTCCCTTGAGGAAACCATGCTGACTATGGCCTATTTTAGCATGTGCTCCAAGTACCCTGAGACTTTATCCTTAACAATTGACCCCAACAGCTTCCCAACCACTGAGGTCAGTCTATATGGCCTATAGTTTCTTTTCTTCTGCCTCTCTCCCTTCTTGAAGAGTGGATTAGAACTGAAAGTGTACTAAATCACACTACCATTTTCTCGCTACTGCCATTAGGCAGGAGGTACAGGAAAATAGGTCCCACAGCAGCAGGTTCAGGAAGATTTATTACCCTAGAACCATTAGGCTCCACTCACCAGCACTCTGAATTGATTCCAGAACCTACAGACTCACTTCCAAGAATTCTATAATTCATGTTCTCAGTATTATTTCTGTAATATATGAATCTATTTCTTTTAGAGCAATGACTCCCCCCGTAGCGCTGCGTATTGACCTGTTGTCTGTGCATGCACATTGTTCTTTCTTTCTCTCTCTCTCTTTCTCTCTCTGCATCTCTCTCACTGCAATATGAATACATCAGTTAAAACCATCTCCTGCGTGCTTGCTTTCATTTAATTGATATGTAGTTGCGCACAGACGCAGCAAATTGGCGATGAGTACAAACCAAAATGCCAGAAATATCATGAACTGCACTGACAGTTTCAGGACAAAACAGCGAGAGTTAAATAGTACGAGAATGCTAAAGGACCTGTGAGTTAACAGTGAAAGATGTGCTGGACTTAAAGTGAAAATAATGTGATGATGGCTTCAGTTAGGAAAATTAATGAATTTAATAGTGTTAATGAAGGCTAGGAGTCGTATATTGAGAGGGTTGAACTGTATTGTAAACTGAAGAATGTAGAGGAGCAAAAGAAACCCCCTACACATCTTAGCTTAATGGGTGCAAGGATGTACAGTCTCTTAGGCAAGCTAGTAACCCCCACAAAGCCAGCAAGCAAGACAGTGGACAAAATTGTTACAATTTCACAAAATCACTTGTGCTGTAAACTGCTGGTACTAGCTGAGAGATCTATATTTTACAAAAGGAACCAGTCAAAAGATGAAAGCATTTCCGAGTACTTTGCAGAAATGCGCAAACTTTCCCAGAACTGTGAGTTTAGAGATGGACTTTCTGATGCATTAAGGGACTGGTTTGTATCTGACATACATAGTCAAAGCACTCAAACAAAGCTACTGTCAGAAAGAGACCTAACCTTAGAACAGGCATTGACCGTTGCAGTATCAATAGACAATAGACAATAGTGCAGGAGTAGGCCATTCGACCCTTCGAGCCAGCACCGCCATTCAATGTGATCATGGCCGATCATCTACCATCAATAACCCGTTCCTGCCTTCTCCCCATATCCCTTGACTCCGCTATCTTTAAGAGCTCTATCCAACTCTTTCTTGAAAGCATCCAGAGAATTGGCTTCCACTGCCTTCTGAGGCAAAGCATTCCACAGATATTTTGTCATGCTTTATCATTATTTTATATTTTATTTTTATTTTATATTATTATTATTATTTTATATTTTATTTTATCATTAGAGACCACAGCAAAGGATGCAGCAGAACTACAGAAAAGGAGGTTAGAATGTGGAAGGAGTCTACTCCTCCTACACATCTTCAATGGCTACGTGATATTTTGTCTTATTTAAATTTAGAGAAGATCCGCTGCTCAGTCTTAGATTCGAAACAATCTTTTTATGGTATCTGGGGGCCTTTCCTAAATTACTTTTCCAATTTATAAAGTTTAACAGTGCACAGACTTTTATGTATATTTCCATCTTCCCTTCTTAAGCGAATATGTTTTTTTTTCTAATTATCCATTATCATCCATCAGCTTTTTTCTTTGGTAGTTGGTAGGGGGTTGACTTTTTTAATATAAAAAAATTCTTTTATGATGTATGACCTATCTTTAAATTTTTGATTACAGAGTGGTATACCTTTATGTGATATGCTATAACATTTTGATCAATTTTATTACAATATATGAATGTACACAATTTATGTTGAGATGTATCTATGTGTTGCACTCTGTAAATCTTGTTTTTTCTTCTGAATAAAAATATTATAAAAAGAAAAAGAATGTGAAATGCACAAAATGTCCCTGAATGGTGCAAAAATCCAAAGATGTTATTGATATGGCAAATCCTTGCATGATGCAAATGACTGTTGGTTCATAGAAAAAGTCTTCAGAAAATATCACAGACAAGGTCACATAGAGAGAGTGTGCAAGGCAGACAAAAAACACAACCGAGTGAAAAGTTCCAAATGCAAAACTAAACAAATATGTAAAGTTACCAAATATAAAACAGAATCATACAACATAGAGTCTGACAAAGGTGAACTGTCATGTCTAGAACCGCATAGCATAACCGAAGCAGATCATAATATATGAACCACAATAGATGTGTCCAGTTAAAGCTGAAAATGGAGCTGGACTCAGGGTCAGCTTTGTATATATCTTCAGAGCCTAACTACAACAGACTGTTTTCTAAGATACCATTAGAGAAGACCCCAATGATGCTAACGACTTCCACAGGTGAAAAAGTGTCTCCCAAAGGTAAACTGAAAGTAAATGTGCTGTATGGAGGCCAAACAGATCTTTATATATTGAAAAGTGGAGGTCCAGCACTTTTTGGACGTGAATGGTTGAGAAAAATCCAACTAGAGTGGCACTCAATCAAAGCTCTCAGTGTGACATCAACAGGCAATGGCAGCCCAAATGGGAGCACTAACTAGAGACTGGCACAGCTGCTTAACACTAATGAGAAGGTATTTGAGAAGGGGTATGGAAAACTCAAAGGCGTGAAGGCCAGAATTGCACTGGATGAAACAGCGACACCAAGATTCCATAAAGCGTGTCTAGTGCCTTATGCAATACGTCCTAAAGTGGATGCTGAACTGCAGAGCTTGGAGGCATATGGAATTCTCTCTAAGGCTGAGTGGAGCAAATGGACCATGCACATTGTCCCGGTGATCAAGAAAGGGAAAGCCAGAGTCATTCACAAGGTGAGCATCAACCTGGTGCTGTGTATCGGGCAGTATCCCCTGCCAAGAATAGAAGGCATTTTTTGCATCTTTGCAGATGGAGAGAGGTTTTCAAAGATTGACTTGTCACGAGCCTATCTATAAATGGAGATTGAGGAGTCAAGCAGGAAGTTCCTCACAATCAACACTCACAAGTGACTGTTCCAGTATAATCATCTCGTCTTTGGTGGTGCATCGGTTCCAGCATTTTGGCAAAGAGCAATGGACCAAGTGCTCCAAGATATCCCAGGAACACAATGTTACCTTGATGATATCATCGTGACCGGCAAGAATGATGAAGAGCACCTCCAGAACCTTTGTAAAGTGCTCACCAGGCTGAGAGAGAGAGAAATGTGAGTTTTTCAAGGATGAATTCTCATATTGTGGACTTGTCATTGACAAGCATGGCTTATGTAAGTCACAAAAGAAGATTGAAGCAGTGCTACAGACATTCAAGCTGGAAAATGTGTCACAACTCAGGCGGTTCTTGGGCCTTGTAAACTACTAGGTTTCTCCCAAACATTGCTATGGTACTGCATCCATTGAATGCACTGTCACAGACAGGAGCAAAGTGGGAATGGTCAGAAAGATGTGAAAAACCATTCAAGGAAACAAAAGGATTGATAACATCTGAAGAACTGCTCACCCATTATGACCCATCCCTGCCCATCAGACTGGTGTGCGATGCATTCCCTTATAGTATTGCAGCTGTTTTGTCACACATTATGAAAAATGGATCTGAACGTCTAATTACATTTGCTTCAAGATCACTGACGAGTGCAGAACGCAACTACGTACAGATCAACCTCAAGGCCCTTTATTTAGTATGGGGAATAAAGAAGTTCCATCACTACCTCTACAGACAGAAGTTTACGTGGGAGACAGATCACCAGCCCCTTGTGTCCATTTTCAATCCCAGGAAGGGAATTCCAGTGATGATGCCACCTGGTAACAACGTTGGGCATTATTCCTAGGAGCCCACTCTCATGATATAGAGTTTAAGGGTACCAAACAACACAGAAATGCTGATGGCTTGTCATGGCTTCCACCATTGACAACTGAAGAAGAAAAGTCTTCATACTGTGACCCAGCAAAAGTGTTCCATACCACTTAGGAGGACCAGTTGCCTGTAACAAATTCTGAAATAGAAAGGGAAACAAGGAATGACCCAACATTGTCAAAAGTCTATGAAATCACCATGCAAGCATGGCCAGCTCATGGTAACCCTATGTTTCCGGAGCTCTCAGAGAAATGAGACCAACTGTCAGTATGTCAAAGAACGCTGATGTGTGGATCTCGTGTTGTGGTTCCTTCTAAACTGTGCAACAAGTTTAGAGAATCTGCATAAAGGACATCTGGGTACAGTCAAGGTGAAGCGTCTTGCCTGGAGCTACATGTGGTGGTCAGGAATGGATAAATACGGAGACATGGAGGATGTTGTGAAGTTAAGATGGCACTAAACGGCGACTCCTTTGCTTGCATCTTTGGAAACAGCTCTATTTCAATCTTTGATATCTCTTTTTTTCCTCTTCCTTTTGAAGACCCTGACCTGGAGTTACGCAAGTAACGCAAGTGGATAGATACTTGGTAGAATAGCTTCAAGAACTGGACCACTAATATGCACAGTGGATGTTGGAGATTGGACAAGGAGATGTCATGTGGACCAGATACTGGATGCTCAACCGAAGAACACACCAGAGTTAACTGCATTCAACAAGACGGACACATTACAGTCACTGAGTCTTACTACTCAGTGATGATGTCACTGACAGCAACGTGACATCAGAAATCGAGAACGTTGTCTTAGACAAGAGACCTCCCAAACCTGATGCCCCTCCACAGGTCCAGAGAATGTTATCATTGACAAGTCATTTGCTAAACCTGATGCCACTGCACATGTCCAGAGGTGCTATCCTGAAAGAAACAAACCACACTGCTCCCCTACAATTTGCCTTCCAACATAACCAATCAACAGTAGAAGCAATAGCCACAGCTCTTCACACCATCTTTACACATCTGGAGAAGAGGGATGCTTATGTGAGAATGCTGTTCTTGGACTACAGTTCAGCATTCAACACCATAATTCTCTCCAGGCTCAACAAGAAGCTCAGAGACCTCAGCCTTCACCCTCCCTTGTGAAACTGGATCCTGGACTTCCTGTCAGATCGCTGGCAGGTGGTAAGAGTGGGCTCCCTCACCTCCACCCTTCTGACTCTCAATACAGGAGCCCCTCAGGGCTGTGTACTGAGTCCCCTCCTTTACTCTCTGTATACCCATGACCATATCACCACCCATAGCTCCAATCTGCTAATTAAATTTGCTGACAGCACTACATTGATTGTCCTAATCTCAAGTAACAATTAATCAGGCAGCCTACAGAGAAGTCAACAGAGCTGGTTGTGGACTACAGGAGGAATGGAGACAGGCTAACCTCTAATGACATCAATGGATCTGGGGTTGAGAGGGTGAACAGCTTTAAGTTCCTCGGCATCCACATCACGAAGGGTCTCACGTGGTCTGTACATACTGGTTGTGTGGTAAAAAATGCACAACAGCACCTCTTTCACCTCAGATAGTTGAAGAGGGCTCCCAAATTCTAAGAACTTTCTACTGAGGCACAATTGAGAACATCCTGACTGGCTGCATCACTGCCTGGTGTGGGAACTGCAGGACTCTGCAGAGAGTGGTGTGGACAGCCCAGCAGATCTATAGTTGTGAACTTCTCACTATTCAGGACATTTACAATGACAAGTGTGTAAAAAAGGGCCCGAAGGATCATTGGGGACCCGAGTCATCCCAACCACAATCTATTCCAGTTGCAACCATCCAGGAAACGGTACTGCAGCATAAAAGCCAGGACCACAGGCTCCGGGACAGCATCTTCCACCAGGCCATCAGACTGATTGATTCATGCTGATTTAACTGTATTTCTATGTTATATTGAGTGCCCTGTTGTACATTCTATTTATTACAAATTACTTTAAATTGCACATTGCTCATTTAGACGGAGATGTAACGTAAAGATTTTTGCTCCTCAATGTATGTGAAGGATGTAAGTAATGAAGTCAATTCAAAGGATTGAACCTTTAGAAATGTGAAGTTAGTAATGGACTGTTATTGTAAAAACATTTATTTGGAATATGGGTTTACGAAAGGGAAATTTAATGTTTTGTACATTTACAGTTTTATGTTGCATTAATCTAAAGGGGGAGGAAGTGTAATGTATGGTTCTACTTCTTTTAGAGCAATGACTCCCCCTTTAGCATTATGTATTGATCTGTTGTCTGTGCATTGACCTATTGTCTACACATGCACATTGTTCTCTCTCTCTCTCTCTAGCTGTACTGTGAATACATCAGTTAAAGCCATCTCCCGCTTGAGTGCTTTTATTTAGTTGATATGTATCTGTGCAGACACAACAATTTCTTTTTTATTTGCACAATTTGTTTTCTTTTGCACACTGGTCCTTTGCAAGTCTTTTTCCTTTCTTTTTCAAGAAAATTAATCTCAAGATTGTATATAGTGACTTATACGTACCTTGTTAATAAATTTACTTCGACCTTTCTTTCTCATGTTAAAATCTAATGCATTTCTTCTAAGTAAGTCTGGAAGGGTCATTGTATAGGAGCTCTTCCAATGGCCTTCTCAAATATGAATATGCAAACTACACCATTCCAGGCAAAGGTTTCTGAACTAAAATCAAAATTTCAGTTTATTTTACTGTAATCCATCCTTAGCCAAGCAGGCAGGTTGTCATATGATCTTGTTCTAGTGTTTTTGCAATACTATTCTATGAAAACAGCTATTGAATCCATTCTTATGGGATTCGTAGATCTATCCTTCATGGGTCTGACACCAACATATCTGTTTCATTTTTGCTTTCTGACAGCTCACCACCATGATTTGTTAAGCCTTATACTGAGAAAGCCCAATATGTTTCTTCAGGATCCTAACCCCAGAAGATCAATGCTGGAGGTAAATAATGCATCAAATTGCATCCATGAAAAGCCATCCACTTTATTTTACACTGCAGGAAGAATATATACATTTTACAGTGGAAAAATAACTGTACAAATTGGAGCTTATTTGCTCATCCTTCATTGATCCATGCACCATAAGGAAGCATCCTATTCGGATGCATTCACAAACAAGAGAAATCCAGGCACCACACAACAAAATGCTGAAGAAACTCGGCAGGCCAGGCAGCATCTATGGACAAAAGTACAGTCGACGTTTTGGGCCGAGGCGTCGACTGTGCTTTTTTCCATAGATGCTGCCCAGCTTGCTGAGTTCCTCCGGCATTTTGTGGGCGTTGCTACTCAGATACGTCATGGATTGAAATGGCAGCTGCTCTGCTCATGACCGCAAGAAATTGCAGGGAGTGTGGATTCAGCTCAGCAAATCACAGAAAGCAGCCACCCCTGCATGAACTCCATTTATACTTACTGTTGCCTTGATAAAGCAGCCAACATAATTATAGGACCCCACTCACCCTAGACATTCTCTTCTCCTCAGTCCCATTGGGTAGAAGATACAAATGCTTGAGAGCATGTACTATCAAGCTCAGGGACAGCTTCTACCCTGCTGTTATAAAACTATTGAATAGTGTTTTCCTAAGATAAGATAGACTCTTGAATTCACAACCTACCATGTTTTGATTTTGTGCCTTAAAGTCTTCTTGCACTGCCCTTATCTTGTAACTGAAACATTTTATTCTGCATTCAGTTATTGTTTTATTTTGTATGACTTCAAAGCACTATTGTAATGAATTGATCTGAATGAACAGTATGCAGGACTATTTTTCACCCTACCTTAGCAAATGTGACTATAATAAACCAATCTACCAATACTCAGTATAAATTAATGTTATAATGGGAGTTGAGCTCCATTCAAAAATAATCAGTACTGGGAGTGGGATGCTGAGAATATTGGTGAAGAGAGTAAATATATCAAACTTAAATTCTCAGTCTTCTATTTATGGGTCTGCAAGTTCCATTCTCTCCCAGAGGTTAAGATTCAGTGCTGAAATCTGATTTATAATAATTTTTGTTGTCTTTCTTGCAAAAGAATTAATGAAACATGAGTCTGGTTTCTATTTTCATCAATTACTGACAGAGCAATTAAAATGTCAGATAGAGCAATGGGGATGCACAGTTTATTGGATCAGATTTATAAGCAAAATCATTAACATACCCTGACAAATGTAGAACATTTAATACAGTATTTTGTAAGTGTGGAGATCATTTTGTCCAACTGTTGAGATTAACAATACTCAAAAATAGTGTGAGCTTACAGCAAACTGCAGGTGAAGCATACAACACATTGTTTCTGGGCACACTATGCAATGTTTCTTTTGGCTGCACTATTGGTGTTGATGCTGGAACCAAACTTGCCAAAACTAATGCCAGCATGTCACATGAATGACAATATATCAAGTTCTGTTGGAATTTCTTGCTTTCACTGCATTGTTAATGTTGTTTCCAAAATTATTCTTTCTCTTAGAGGGAGTCCAAGATAGTGGCCAAAAAGTTCCCAAAAAATCAGGAACATTTTTATTTGTTTGCCTTCTTAATTTTCTTTCTAGTTTTTGTGGTGTTTTTAACCTAATAATTTATGTATCATATTTAGGGTTTTTAATTAATAGGTATCCTATTGAGCTGTGAATTATCACTGTTTTTGAGTGTAAAGTTTGACAAAAACAGTTCAACACATAAATGTGATTTCCAGATGTGAGAAGTGAAATGCAATATGTAACATGCATTCTAGGTAAAATAATTAGACTGAGGGGATCTCAGATATGTTAAACAAATGCTTCATATGATATAGTGCACACCTGTACTCTCTCTTTTCCTATTTATGAAGCAGAGTCGGCTGAAGCTGGTGACATAACATGCTATTCGTAACATTATTCGATGTAAGTTAGCTTGGAAGCAGGCTATTCTCCCCTATTCCTCCATGTCAAACAAGGTGTATTACTGAAAATAAACCCATTTGCCTACATATCGCTACACTTCCTTACAGTATCTGCAGTTCTGTGCAAGCGTCTTCAGCACATGTATTTATAGCTAGGGAGCCTAAGACTTTTACACAGTACTTTAGTAATTTTACATATTGTACTGTCAGCACAAAAATAGATTTCATGACATATGAGAGTGATGGTAATCCTGATTCTGAAAGGGTCTCTATTGTGTACTGAGACAGACAGACAGACATACTTTATTGATCCCGAGGGGAAATTGGGTTTCGTTACAGCAGCACCAACCAAGAATAGTGAAGAAATAGTGAAGAGTGGGAAAGGGGCAGGGAAAGAGGAATCATGGTTGGGTAAAGAGGAAGAGGGAGGGGAGAGTGCGGGAAGCATTGTCTAATGATCTTCCTGGTGTCTCAGGGCTGGGTGTGTCTGCACCCATGCCCCCCAGCCCCTAGCACTCTTTCTCTGTCAATTGTCCCACAGTGCTCCACCCTCACCATTTCCGACAACCTTTGCTCCTGCTGGATTTATAAACTCGCTCTCCATTCCTCACAAATACAGTACTGTGCAAAAGTCTTAAGAACCCCAGCTATATTTATGTGCCTAAGACTTTTATACAGTACTTCCTATACCTGTCTGAATATCATTTAGATTTTGTAATTTTGCCCACCTCTACTACTTCCTCTCGTACCTTATTTAATATACAGGCCACTTTCTCAGGCCTGCTTTAGATTTATGCCCTCTCGTTATAGACTCTCCTACTCTGGGAAAATTATTGAATTTACAAATTTCTTATCGCTCTTAATACATCTTATCTTGTTCATAATTATTTGCTTCTAATGATTTAACCGTCCCTCATGATTAACTGTACTCTAAAATTTATTTGAGTGCTTGTCCCCGGGAACAATATACTCTGCATATGTCATCGCGTTTGATATAATGGCTAGTCTAGGTGCAGTTCGCAGTAAAAGCAGCATGCATATTGTTCGTGAACTAAAGCACTAGAAACTTTTGCAATATGTGTGGCATAGGCAAACAAGAAATATTTCTAAATTGAGAGTTTGACAACAGGCTGTGCAGGTGACTATGGTGCCTACTGTTGTCTCACTACAATATGTCTTTTTCAGAGATCAGTGTGACTGCACCACGTTTTTGCAATTCACCACATCATGCTCACTATCAACAGTTTTTAGTGTTAGGCTTGTACTGAAAAGATGGCAATTAAGCTTCTTTTGTGGTTTGTTTTTCTCTTTTGATCTCGTATCAGCAGAATTAATTCCTTAAAAGCATAGAGAACACCATAAATGTCTGGAGTAATAGTATTAACTGAATACTTAATTCTGGGCAAATGGCAACTGGATTGCCCCATCCATTTTTTCTCTATTTTCTTCTGTGGAAATTGTTAATTTCTTCTCAGCAATTTTTCTACTCAATGCATCTCTTAATACCCAGCACCTTGTGTTTCTTTTCCTACCAAAGGCATTTCTTCCACTCAGCACTTGCTCATTTCTCCACAGATATACTGTGACGAAGATGGTGCCAGCGGACAATACGACCAAGGGCGACATCCTCCAAACGGTTCATGAAACTACTTATTACGATTCTTTTATGTTTCCTCTTTCTTTCAAATGTGGTTCTGCTACTGTTGGAGCCCATGATCTACATTCTGGTGATGTGTTTTTGGGCCATCTGAGTGATCTGGCATTTTGCTGTCTCTGAAAGTGTTTGGTGAGGTTTTGAGCAAAATGTGTGGCCTTGAGGTCAAGAAGCCTGGAGACAGGGTAAGAGCCCATGATCGACCCCATCTCTGATCTCTCTGATCGCGCTATTTAAAGCTTCAAGGAAGATTGAAATCATCGAGGCAAGAGCAGAAGTTGAGTGGGTGTTCAGTGCATTCTACCAGCTTCTCGCTTGCTGGTGCCGTAGGAAGGTGTTTACGTGCGACAGCATCTCCCTCTCCCTCTTGCTCGCTACTCCTGGAGGAAGGTCCCTGTGTTCGAATGGGCTTGCTTGATGCTGCCAGGAGATTGTGCCGGGGTCTTGAACAAGGTTTATTGATGCGGTTTATAGACTAGACTCTGTAGTTAACTTTATAATGTGTTTCTGGATTCTGATAACTCCTCTTCTTTTGCTATTTTGGGCGATTTTGAACGGGGCGGCCCGTAGATAATGAATGACACTGTGCTTTTGTGTTTATCGCTCGTTCTATATTGTCATTTGTGCATTTTTTTGCACATGAGGTGGAGGTTTGATGTTTCTCTTTGAATGGGTTCTATGGTTTTCTTTGTTTCCTAGCTGTCTGTGGGAAGGCAAATCTCAGGGTTGTATACTGGATGCATACTTTGTAAATATCTATGATCATAAATGTACTTTGGAATGCAGCAGAGTGAGGATTACAAAGTTCTGTCACTTTGTCATGCTGTAACAATGTAAACAACTAAAGCCCCATTCTCAAGTGGAATTCATGCTACGGTTGGTGCAGTCTTAAATCAGCTTATCCGATGAATGAGCTTATTCAATATTAACACTAACAATATTAAACAGTATATCGACAGTGATGAAATGCTTTGAGAGGTTGGTCATGACTAGATTGAACTCCTGTCTCAGCAAGGACCTGGACCCATTGCAATTTGCCTATCGTCACAATAGGTCAATGGCAGAAGCAATCCCAACGGCTCTTCACACAGCTTCACACCACCTGCACAACACAAACACCTACGTCAGGATGCTGTTCATTGACTATAGCTCAGCATTTAATATCATCATTCCCACAATCCTGATTGAGACGTTGTAGAACTTGGGCCTCCCCCTGCAATTGGATCCTTGACTTCCTAACTGGAAGACCACAATCTGTACGGATTGGTGATAACATCTCCTCGCTGACAATCAACACTGGTGCACCTCAGGGGTGTCTGCTCAGCCCACTGCTCTACTCTCTATATACACATGACTGTATGGCTAGGCATAGAGCAAATACCATCTATAAATTTGCTGATGATACAACCATTGTTGGTACTTAAATGGTGACAAGAGGGCGTACAGGAGTGATATGCCAACTAGTGGAGTGGTGTCACAGCAACAACCTGGCACTCAACGTCAGTAAGATGAAAAAGCTGATTGTGGACTTCAGGAAGGGTAAGACGAAGGAACATATACCAATCCTCATAGAGGAATAGAAGTGAAGAGAGTGAACAGTTTCAAGTTCCTGGGTATCAAGATCTCTGAGGATCTAACCTGGTCCCAACCTATCAACGCAGTTATAAAGAAGGCAAGACAGCGGCTGTACTTCATTAGGATTTTGAAGAGATTTGGTATGTCAACAAATTCACTCAAAAATTTCTATAGGTGTACTGTGGAGAGCATTCTGACAGGCTGCACCACTGTCTGGTATGGGGGGGGGGGGGGTCTACTGCACAGGACCAAAAGAAGCTGCAGAGGGTTGTAAATCTAGTCGGCTCCATCTTGGGTACTAGCCTACAAAGTACCCAGGACATCTTCAAGGAGTGGTGTCTCAGAAAGGCTGCGTTCATTATTAAGGACCTCCAGCACCCAGGGAATGCCCTTTTCTCACTGTTACCATCAGGTAGGAGATACAGAAGCCTGAAGGCACACACTCAGCAATTCAGGAACAGTTTCTTCCCCTCTGCCATCCATTTCCTAAATGGACATTGAACCCTTGGGCACTACCTCACTTTTTTAATATATATTATTTTTGTATTTTGCATGATTTTTAATCTATTCAATATACATATACTGTAATTGATTCGCTTATTATTATTATTATTATTTTATTTTGGGGGTTTTTCTTTTACATTATGCTGCTACTAAGTTAACAAATTTCACATCACATGCCGGTGATAATAAACCTGATTCTGATTCTGATTCTGACACTGGAAGTCTAATAATTTTACATGCATCCCATTTTATTCTCTCCATATTTCCAACAGCCCACTCTCTGCGTACTCACCCACCCACTGTTGCTGGAGGGAATTTACAGGGGATGATTAAATTATCAACAGTTATTTTAAAACCATTATCAAAATGGATGGTTTTAAAGTAGCTCTTAGCTTTGGAAACAAAACTTAAACCTGAATCACAAAGTACATATCCTGTTCCTCAATTTTCTGCCTCAATTCTTGTTTCTTCAACTGGAGCTAACCAGTTTGCACTGACTTAACTGCATGAAAGTTCCTCAGTGCAAACAGTTATGCCTTCACCCAGTTGACAGATGATCCTGGCCAATTTAGGTATCTCATTTAGTCTAAGGAGGGGATGCAGGCTTCTACAGACTTCTCATCACCTAAGCAAGGAAATCTGCCCTCTAAACCAGTGCCAAGTACATATGCAGCAGCTGCTCTGATCTCCATTGTGAAAGATAGCTATAGACAGGAAAGTGAAGACAAGGAAATATCATTTTTATTTAATTTAATTTTAATGTTTGCAGACTAGAGTCTAAAATCTATGGAAAGGAATAGACAGTCGACATATCAGGCCAAGAACCTTCATCAGGACTAAATAAACAGTCAGGGGTTCAGGCCAAAACCATTCATCAGCACTAAACACAGTATTAGATTTATGCCACACATACTGCTGAAAAAAAGCATATCCTTCCCTGTAAAGACTTTGCAAAGCGTCACCTAGAAGATACTGTAAAGATGTGGAAGAAGGTCTTGTGGTTGGATGAAACTAAAGTGGAACTTTTTGGCCTTGACACTAAGTGGTATATATGGTGCATCAGCCAAGTAACACTATTCCTACCGCAAAGTTTGATGGAGGTAGCATCAAGCTATGGGGATGCTTTTCAGCAGCAGAGACTCGAAATCTGGTCAGGATTGATAGGAAGATGAATGCTGCGAAATACAGAGAGATCCCGGATAAAAACCTGTTGGCCTCAGCCAGAAAGCTTAAACTGGGGAGGCAGTTCATGTATCAGCAGGACAATGACCCAAAGCACACTGCCTGAGCGACCGTGGAGTGGCTTCAAATGAAGAAAACTGATGTCCTTGAGTGGCCCAGTCAGAGCCCAGGCCTTAACCCGATCGAAAATCTCCGGCAAGACCTCAAGATAGCTGTCCAACACCACTCCCAAACTAACCCGGCATAGCTTGAGCAATTTTGCAAGGGAGAATTGTGCAAAGCTAATAGAGACTTTCCAAAAAGACTACTGCCAGTGAGAGCTGTGAAAGGTGGTTTAGCTGAGTACTGAGCAAAGGGGGATGAATACTTTGGAACTGCTGACATTTCAGTTTTTGATATTTTAGTTTTTCATGCATTACAATTTTTCCTGTTTTTTGGTCTCTTCTGTGAAAAAAGGAGCCTGTGATGCACAAACAATAATTCTCAGTTAAATTGGTCAAAATCATCGGTCATAATACTCATTTATGTGATCAAAAGACTGGGGGGCTGAATACCTTTTCAAGGCATTGTATTTGATCCCAGAAGAAAAGTATGGATTTCCAACTGATAGCACGAAGTTCCTGTGTGTTACATTTTATTTGCTGATAGGTAATTTCCATATTTCAGAGATATAGTGATTTGTATTCAGTGGTGAAGTGCTCTCAATTCCCCAGGCACTCAGTACATTAAATGCATGTATGTGTATAAGAAACTAGGATCCAGTGTACAAGTTTATAGACCAAACTCATTACTGAGTTGTAATGAACAATTAGAGAACTAATAACCAAGACTAAACTTACTCTTATTGAACTTCCATGTAGTATCTAAAGGAGACATCCACTTGATAACATGATGCTACTGCAAGACCAGCACTCCAGATAAAATCTCTTCGGCATGAGACCTGCATATAAATAAAGCACACAGACTTCGTTATTTATTTTTCTGGTAATTCCTCCTGCTGTCTGTGTTGTACTTTGTCTAGTATACTCTGACCTGTCTGGTAAAGAACACACACCATCCAAAACTAGAGGACTTATTCACACATCGGACAATTTCCAAGTGTAATTGGCTTGCTTTTAGAATCTTTGTGCCTATTTTTCTCTTGCTCTTCTTAATACTGTCTCCTCAATGATTAATGGCTGTAGTGCTAATATTCATCAAAACATTTTAAGATTTGATTCTGAAAGTACACAGTGCACCACAAGTATGCAGGACATGTGTTCTTTTGTTCATATTGCCTTGACATTGCTGCCCTGCTGCTCTTGGAATGTTGGGAAAAATATGTAAATAAGTTGACCACACATTATTCAGAGAGCCCACTCCATATACATCCGGCATGCGGAGTAGGACAGGTGGCCTGGCTTCTAGCTGAATAATAGGTCCCACTGCACCAAAGAGATTTAGAGTTGAGAAAGGGACCAGCTGTGTTGAGAAAGGAATTATAAATAAATAATGCTTACATTATCAAGTGGTTTTGATAGAATAAACAGTGAGAATCATTTCTGTGTTGGAATGTCAGCAACCAAAAAGCACAGATCCAAATTAAATGGCAAAAGAAAATCTAGGAAGATAATGGATTTACTTTTTTAGCCTCAGTGTATTGTTTTGGTGTGGAATTTATTGCTTTAAGTACATTTTGAAACCAGGATTGTATGGCATCATCTCAATAAAAATCATTGGACATTTGCTTGAAAACTATAACAATGGAGAGTTATGGACAAAGAGCAGGGAAGCTGCATTAATTATTTGCATGTTTCAGAGATCTAGCTAAGGTATAATGGTCTTTATATGTTGCATGATTTTATGTTCTCTGTAATATCTCAGAGTTCTAATTTTTTTCTAATAGTTATACAAGCAAATTTATCACCAGCACAATCTGACCAATAGGTTTGAGATGAATAACCATTGAATCTTTCCTATGTATATGTTGAATCATGGGTAAAGTGTGGACAGCAAGCAATTCCTATTAGTGAATAGCAAAGTTGAAATTTTAACCGCCATTTTTGACAGTGACTATCATGGCTAATCCATTTCTTTCTCAGCCCCAATCTCCTCCCTTCTCCTTGTGTCCCTTCATGCCCTGACTAATCAAGAATCCTTCAACCTCTGTCTTAAGTATACATAAAGACTTGGCCTCCATAGCTTCCTGTGGCAAAGAATTCCACAGATTCACCAGTTAAAGAAATTCTTCCTCATTTCCATTCCAAAAGGACATCCCTCCATAGGTAACATCCTTTCCACATCTGCTCTATTGAGGCCTTTCAATATTCAATAGGTTTCAACAAGATCCTCCCTCCCATTCTTCTGAATGTCAGTGAGTAGAGGCCCAGAGCTCTTCATATGATAAACCTTTCAATCCCAGAATCATTTTTGTGAACCTCCTTTGAACCCTTTCCAACGTTAGCACATCCTTTTTTAAATAGGAGGCCCAACCTGCTCACAATACTCCAAGTGAGGCCTCACTGGTGCCTTATAAAGCCTCTTACATCCTTGCTTTTATATTCTATATGCTTCTACACTTTTGCACTGGACATCATCTAGTGATTAAAAGAGCTAGTCCTGATGTGACATTGAATCAGAACTGAAGTATGGCTCTTTGAAAATCCGTGCTGCTATGATCATGCCACATTATAGTCAAGTCTCCGTTAACATGAGCACATACCACTTACTCAGATTTTGTCTATAATTTCATTTATTGATTAATGATGGAGATTAAGACTATTTTCTTTCACAGGACAATGCAAACTAACTGATTTTAGTTCCCTTGGAAGATTACAAACAAGGTAATCCCAATTATAGGTTTTTAATAAGAAATTTACTTATGGCCACTTTATTTGGTACACCTGCTCGTTAATACAAATATCTAATCAGCCAATCTTGTGGCAGCAACTCAATGCATAACAATATACAGACACGATCAAGAGGTTCAGCTGTTGTTCAGATCAAACATCAGAATGGGGAAGAGATGTGATTGAAGTGACTTTGACCATGGAATGATTGTTGGTGCCAGTTGGGGTGATTTGAGTAACTCAGAAACTGCTGATCTCCTGGGATTCTCATGCACAACAGTCTTTAGAGTTTACAGAGAACGGTGTGAAAAGCAAGAAACATCCAGTGAGCAGCAGAAATGAAGTATGGTTCAAAACCAGTGCTGGAGCGATTGTGCAGGCAATCCATGAACACATGTCACTTACTCAGAGTTTTGTTATAATTTCAACTTATTTATTGATTAATGATGGAAATTAACATAATTTTCTTTCAGACAATGATGCAAGCTAATGGATTTTTTAATTCCCCGAGGGTTTACAAGGTAATCACAATTGCATGCTTGAAATAAGAAATGTATTTATGTTGAAATATGAAATTTATATTCTACAGGATGAGAATATAAAAGCAATGATTTAATGTTGAGGCTTTATAAGGCACTGGTGAGGCCTCACTTGGAGTACTGTGAAGAGTTTTTGGCCTCCTATTTAAGAACGAAAGTGCTGGTATTGTAGAGGGTTCAAAGGTTACAACAAAAGGTTTACAGCGAATGTGATCTCATTGGCACTTCTCACAGCCTTGGATCACCTGGACAATAATGCCTAAGTCAGGATGCTGTTCATTCATTGCAGCTCAGTGTTTAGCACAATCATTCCTACAGTTCTGATCGAAAAGCTCCAAAACCTGGGCCTCTGTACCTCCCTTTGCAAACAGATCCTTAACTTCCTAACCGGTAGACCACAGTCTCTCCAGATCAGAAATGACATCTCCACCTCACTGCCGATCGACACTGGCTCACCTCAGGGATGTGTGCTTAGACCACTGATCTACTTTTCCTACACCTAGAGAGATGTTCAATTAAAACAGAGATGAGAAGGAATTTATTTAGCCAGAGAGTAGTGAATCTGTGAAATTCATTGTTACCAATGGCTGTAGAGCCTAACTCATTAGGTATATTTAAGGCAGAGGTTGATATATTATTGATTAGTCAGGGCATAAAAGGATATGAGGAGAAGGCAGGAGATTGGGGTTGAGAGGGAGATAGATCAGCCATGATGAAATGACAGAGCAGACTCGATGGGCCAAATGGCCTAATTCTGCTCCTATATCTTATAATATTGGGTTTCTCATAAAAGGTAGGCATATTTATTCTTCTGTAAACTCAAGCGATTAATGTTTGTGGGGTGTGCAATCTGAAACTTGTCTGGAGTTAGTTTAAATCCTCATCTTGAAAGTTAGCTGCCATACTTCATGGCTCAATTATGACTTGGATAGATTTCAGATAGACAAGTTCATGGCCTTGTTCATGTTGCATGACTTTCTCATCACTCAAACTTTTGTCATAAATTGTGGTAGAAAGTGATTACATCTCAGACCGAGAAAGAAACAGACATGGATGATATGAGGATTAGTCACATTAAGTACATGAATATCATTGCAGTATTTTACATTCTTTAGTGCTTCCTACATCCATAAAAGCAAGTAATTAAAATAACTGAAATACTTCAAATTGTCATCATTAAGCTAGAATAATCTATATACATTGAAGCATTGTTCTAAGCATTCACAAATGAGTAACAAACATGCTTTATACAAGGATGATTTTTCATCTGTAATAGATATGTTTATTGTGGGATTCTAAATCTCCAACTATTTTTCTTTTCAGTGAGAACATCTCAAATCCTAGGGTGATTCATATTTATGGGTACATTGTCTAGAGTTAATTTAAGTTCTCCTCTTGAACAATAGTTTCAGTCCTTCATGACCCAAGTATTAGGTCCAAAATTAATATCTTGTATTAGTCCCATAAAAATGAATTTCACTGGAGCTCTTTCTGCATGGTTGCATCATTTTATTTGGAAGATAATGACTCTCTATGTCTAATATGACAAGGACTGGCTATAGTTCATATTTTGCATCAGAATAAAATAGAGAGAATAGAGTGCTTGCACTGAGTTGAGAGGAGCAGAAAGTGGCACAGATGGAAACAGTTAACTGCAAAGTGAGCAGAAGGAATTCAATGTGGCAAAGTGTAAGGTCATCTATTTTGAAATCAGAAAAGACAAAGCAGAAAATGATAGTGTAGTGGTTAGTGTAACGGTATTGTAGCTCCAACCATCCAGCTTCAATTCCTGCCGCTGTCTGTAAGGAGTCTGTATGTTCTCCCTGTGACCACATGGGTTTCCTCTGGGTTCTCTGGTTTCGTCTGACATTCCAAAAACGTATGGGTTAGTGGGCTAATTGGTCACAAGGGTGTATTGGACAGCATTGGTACCTCTGCTGAATCTCTAAATAAATATGTGCATTCCTATCGGTGAAAGATTGTGAGTTTCAGAGGGGTAAAAGCATTTAGATGTCCAGGTGTAAAGATCACTAGTAGTAGAGTAACAAAATGTTGCACCTTTTCTCAAAGAAGGAATAATTATTGCAGGAAGACAATGCTTCATATGCACAGACTTTATCCAAAAGTCACTTTGGTTTGTTTCAAATTCTGAAGGGTGTGTAAAAACACAACAGCTTCCTTCTCATCCAAAGGAAGACATGAGAGATTCTGTAAGGTCCAGGTAGTCTATCAGCACATGGAGTAGCTACTGCCAGTGCCTAGCAATGGACATCCTGAGCCCAACATCGCAACACTCCCTTCACCAATCACCAGCCTCACAAGCAACCACTGCACAGTGTGGTTACCACCTCACTGAGTAAGTGAGGGGTACGGTGCTTGCCAAGGGAGGGCTCCACTGATTCCATTATGGTTATTCTTCTATTATGGATGTATTGAGTACGCTTGTAAGAAAATGAATCTCAGGGTTGTATGTTGTACATATATGTACAGAGATTACTTTAAATGTGCAAGCAGTGGAGAGGATTTTCAATCCACTTTATACAATTTGAAATGAGGTTTCAGATGCAAGATGGCAAGATGTCTCTCTCTTTCTCACATACAGTAGTGTTATAATCTTGAGTGCTTTCTAAACTTACAGCATATGGGTGACAATAAGACCGTAAGGCCATAAGACATAGGAGCAGAATAAGGTCATTCAGCTCATTGAGTCTGCTCCGCCATTTCATCATGGCTAATCCATTTCACTCTCAACCCCATTCTCCTGCCTTTGCCCCATAACCTTTTACATCCTGACTAATCAAGAATCTATCAACTTCCACCTTAAATACACCTGCCTATGGAACAAATTCCTCAGATTCACCACCCACTGACTAAAGGAATTCTTCCTCATCTCCATTCTAAAGTGATCTCACCCTCAACTGTGGCAGTGCCCTCTAGTCCTAGACTCTCTTCCCCCCCACCCCCATAGGAAACATCCTCTCCACATCCACTCTATCTAGGCCTTTCAATCCATCAATCACTTCTCATACAATGAGCTCTTCATTCCCAGAATCACTCTTGGTGTGCAAAAACAAACGAGGCAACAGGAACCCAAGAGAGCTGTATGCCATGATGGGAGGTAGGAACAGGTGAATAGAAAATGAATTTACTGATGAGGGGGGAATGCTGTAGATAGATAGATAGATAGATAGATACTTTATTCATCCCCATGGGGAAATTCAACTTTTTTCCCAATGTCCCATACACTTGTTGTAGCAAAACTAATTACATACAATACTTAACTCAGTAAAAAATATGATATGCATCTAAATCACTATCTCATAAAGCATTAATAATAGCTTTTAAAAGGTTCTTAAGTCCTGGCGGTTGAATTGTAAAGCCTAATGGCATTGGGGAGTATTGACCTCTTCATCCTGTCTGAGGAGCATTGCAATAGAGAGGCTGACCAGGCAGTCGTGGTGTCAGGAATGAAATCACCTGGCACTCAGAATGGCTGCCCATATAACAATTCTGCCATGGACTGCAGGTCCTTTTTGGAGTTGTTCTGAGCCCCAACAGGACCCAAGGGAAGCGATTATACCACCACTCATCAGGCAGGGAAGCTGTCAGGACAGCCTTTAAGGAACAGAGAAACTGCTTGATAGGCCGTTGGACTGCGGGTGATATGCCGTGGAGCGATGTAGCCTAACTTTGAGGTTCTGGGACATCGCAGTCCAGAGGTTTAAAATGAATTGGAGACCGCGGTCAGAGGAAGTATCAGATAGGGTGCCAGACTGCTCAACCCAGGTGTTGATGAATGTCTGAGCCGCATCTGTGACCATCACCAATGCTAGGGGGATGATCTCTGGCTGGTAGGTGGTACGGTCCATTATGGTAAAGAGGTGTGTGAAACCATGGGAAGGGGGAAGAGGACCAACAAGACCCACATTGACATGGCCAAACATTACTCAGGGACCTCAAAAGGTGCCGATGGTTCTTGAACATGACGGATAATTTTTGCCCACGGGCATTCCACACAAGCTGCAGTCCAATCATGCATGTCCCTTCTGAGGCCATGCTAAACAAACTTTAGTGCAAACTTTGAGGCTTTCTGGCCCGGATGTGAGAGACCATGCATGGAGTCAATAACAGTCTGTCTCCCGTTTGCGGGCACTATGGGGCAATCACTACCTCCTAAAGGTTCCTTTACTTTAAACTTTCTAATCAAATCTGGTTCATTACACAACACCAAATCCAGAATAGCTGAACTCTGGGGACTCACCCACAAACTGCTCTAAAAAGCCATCTTTTGTGCAATCTACAAATTCTCTCTCTTTGGATCCACATCAGAACTAACCTGATTTTCCCAATCAACCTGCATATTGGAGAACATTGCCTTTTGACAAGCCATTTCTATCTCCCAATGTAATTTAATGCCCACATTCTGGTTATTGTTCGGAAGCCTGTATATAGCTCCCATCAGGATCATTTTTATCCTCTTTCTACCCAGAAGGGTTCTACATCTTCCATTCCTATATCACCTCTTTCTAAGGATTTGAGTTCATTTTTACCAACAGAGCTATACCACCCCCTCTGCCTGCCTGTCCTTCTGATGCAAAGTGCATCCTTGATGTTAAGCTCCCAGCTATAATCTTCTTTCAGCCATGACTCTGTGATGCCCATAATGTCATACTTGCCAATCTCTAACTGTGCTAAAAGATCATCTACTTTATTCTGTATTCTCCATGCATTCAAATATGAGGCCATCAACCCTGTAACCAATACCCTTTTCGATTTTGTCCCACGTCTACACTGTAACTCATCTCACTGACTGCAACTTTGCCCTATCATCTGCACATCCTTTCTGACAGTCTCACTACACAATGCCTCTTTTTGTAAACCAACACCCCTATCACTCCATTTCCCATCCCTCTGAAAATTAGTTTCAACCCTCTCCAACAGCTCTAGCAAACCTGCCCACAAGGATAATAGTCCCCTTCGGGTTCATGTGTAACCTTACCTTTTGTACAGGTCATACCCTCTCCAGAGGAGATCCCAATGATCCAAAAATCTAAAACTCTGTCCCCTGCACCATCTTCTCAGCCATGCATTCATCAGCTAAATCGTCCTATTCTTACCCACAATGGCATGTGGCACAGGTAGCAATCTAGAAATTGCAACCATGGAGGTCCTGCTTTTCATCTTTCTACCCAGCTCCCTCCATTATCTCTTCAGGACATCCTCGCATTTCAAATCAAATCACATCAAGTTTAATTGTCACCTACTTGCCAAGCTGCAAAAAGCATACATGTGCATTCAAAATAACAAGAAAGGGGGAAAAAAAGTACATAATCACATAAGAAAACACACATTTCATCCAAGCCCCTGAGCGAAGTCCTGCAGTTTGATGGTTCCCAGCAGTCCAGCCTGTGATTCCACCAGTGACAGGGGAGGCCACCCCTAACAGAACCTGGACGCCACACTGCAACACAAGCCTGCGGCTTGAGGCCTAATCCTTACTACAACTGAGGCATCGCTGCCGCCTCATTGCCTGTCTCACCACCAAACAAGGGAAGCAGACCTGGCAATCACTGTCCAGCGGGATCTTGTGTTTGCAAAAGAAACATCCAAGACAGTCATTCGCAGTTTCACTACGCGCTGCCGTCACGCCAGCTTGAAGGCACCAACTCCAGTGCCTCTGACTAGCAGACAGCAGCATGGTCTGCAACCAGGTCAGTTCTCCTGAACCCTGTCAGACTCCATCCTCGGCCCGATGGGCCAGCTGACTTTCTCACAATCCCTGGCCAGCTACTCCAAACAATGAGCAGCTCACTGATGTGATGGAGCTGCTGTACACATGGTTATCGGAGTCAAGAATAGTCTTACTATGTACAAAGACACATTTAACAGGGAATAAAGCACCTTTGGTTGGTTCCCGAGAGGCCACTGCGTGTATATGTGATGCCATCTTTCCTACCCATGTTATCTATACCAAGACTTCTGGCTGCTCACCCTCCCCATTTAGGATGCCATGGACCCAGACTGAGGCATCCCTGCCCTGGCACCTCGGAGCAAACAAGCCATCCTGGTGTCTCCGTGGCGTCCACAGAACCTCATGCCTACTTTTCTAACACGTCTTAATAAGCTGATAAGGAAGGCGGGCTCTGTCGTGGGCAAAGTACTGGAGAGTTTAACATCGGTAGCTGAGCGAAGGGCGCTGAGTAGGCTACGGTCAATTATGGAAAACCCTGAACATCCTCTACATAGCACCATCCAGAGACAGAGAAGCAGTTTCAGCGACAGGTTACTGTCGATGCAATGCTCCTCAGACAGGATGAAGAGGTCAATACTCCCCAATGCCATTAGGCTTTACAATTCAACTGCCAGGACTTAAGAACTTTTTTTAAAGCTATTATTAATGCTTTTTGAGTTAGTGATTTAGATGCATATCATATTATTACTGAGTTAAGTATTGTATGTAATGAGTTTTTGCTACAACAAGTGTATGGGACATTGGAAAAAATGTTGAATTTCCCCATGGGGATGAATAAAGTATCTATCTATCTATCTATCTATCTATAGAAACCCCTATCACTATTTCAGCCCACTTCCCTTCTAAGCCAGGACTCCTGATTCAGTGCCAGAGACCGGATCAGATGCCCCACCCCCATTAGGTTGTCCCCCTCAACTGTATCCAAAACAATATACTACAGTTTTACTGAGGGGAATGGCCACAGGGGTACTCTGCTTATTCCCTTCCCTCTCCTGACTGTCATCCAGTTGCGTGCCTCCTACAACTTAAGACTGACTACCTCCCTGCAGCCCCTATCTATCATCTCCTCAGGTTCCCGTATGAGCCAAAAGTCAGTGAGCGGCAGCTCCATTTCCTTGACTCATTCTCTGAGGAGCTGCAGCTTGGTGCACCTGGTGCAGATGTGATTATCCGGGAGGCTGGAGGTCACGCAAACAGTGTACCAGGAGTGAATGCTAACTTTTCGATACTTTGAGATTCCTGTGACCTTTCAGTAACTTACCCAGAAATCAAGGACAGCTCCTTTTGGTTTAAGTGTCTTGAGCTTAGATCTTGACCTTTAGGAATGAACTTGTTGAGCAAATAGCTGCATGATTCTGTAATCACAAGATCATTCAAATTTGTTGATGGAGAGTTCAGGTACCAGACTGAATGGCTGCTACCAGCTCAGTATTGTTGCAGAGCAGGACATGTTATGTGGTCCTTGGAGCATGGAAAGCACGGACTCAATGATGCATTTTTGAAAGTTTGGTGTGTACGAAGATAAAATAAGATTTAACTTTAGAGGCCTTTGCTTTCCCATTATCTGTGGAAGAATTTGCAGCCTGCTCTCTGATGTCACTGCATACACACTCCAGTTGTTTGTGCTAGGCACTGACTGGCTGAATCAATTGCTTTTAAAGGGTTCACCAATGGGGCCAATGCACAGGATAGGAAAAAGCTCCAGAAAGCTCTAAACTCCACCAGCTCCATCATGGGGACTGCCTCCTCAGCATGGAGGACATCTCCAAAAGGCAGTAGCTCAAAAAAGCAGTATCCAACATTAAGGACCCCTATCACCCAGCACTTGCTCTCCTCTCATTGCTACCATCAAGAAGAAGGTACAAGAGCCTAAAGACAACACACACAACACTTCAGGAACAGTTTTCTCTCCTCCACCATCAGATTTCTGAATAGACAATGAATCCATGCACACCACCTCACCTTTTTTCTTTTTTTGTTCTCTATTCACACTATTTATTTTTAATTTTTATATAGTTTGTGCATTCTGATTAATTGGGACATATTTGAACCAGTACAATTTGGCCCTATTAAACGACTGCCTCAATAGCCGAAGTTTCATGGAAAGAGTTAAAAAAATATTTTTTTAAAAGTCAAACTACTGTTTAACTGAGTAACAAACAATATATTTAAATGAAATACAGAACAAACTAGAACACCACCAATACTACAACAGTATTATAAAACTGTGTATTAGTTTCTTATAGTCATCAGCAGAGGAATTTATCAAGTGTACCCTGTTGTGTACTTTTGATTGATTGTAAATGAAAAAATTCAGCACAGACACAGTGCAATGCTTTGACAATTGCATCCTCCAAATCTTTATTTTCCATGTAACATGTAAAATGATTGTCGATACCTTTGAATTTTTCATAGTTTCGAACTTGTTGAAGAAGTGCATTTGTTTCATTTCTCACTCCCAGCAATTTTTGGCACCTCCAAGCCAGAATACTTCAAACCACTATGAGCAAAACAGTTTTGAATTGTCTTTCTGCCTATTTCTTGCCAAATTCTGCCTATTTATCTGTGCCAAAGATCACTGTTTGTTGAACACAAATGCACGCACACTGACAGCACTTAAAAACTGTTCACTCCAAGCACATTGTAGAGACTAAAGGCTATACAAGTGCACACGACTGATGCTAATAAGAACCCGTTTGGCAACAGTCTCCTTTTCCGATGAAGCATCATACTGTCCCAAATAAATGAAAGGAATCTTTGCTCTTTTCTTGATTAATTTTTGTCCTTTAGTGATTGTCACAAATAAACTGCTGCCCCGATTACAGGATGGCCCAATTAATTATAATCCACTGTTTCTTATTGTAATTTATAGTTATTTATTTTATTATGAATTACATTGTACTGCTGCAGCAAAACAACAAATTTCTTGACATATGCCAGTGATACTAAATCTGATTCCGATCTGATTATTCAGGAAATTTTTTTGAAGATGGGATTGGAGGAGGATGCAATGCTTGCCTGCTCCTGTCCTTTGACTGAGCATTGGAAATGGTCAATATTCTACTATCCCTGAACTTTCAAGCTGAAAGGAGATATCAGCTTCTGCTGGCATCATTAACAAGGCCCTAGCATCATTCTGAGATAAATGCCTGCCTATCACTTTCTATACTAATCTAGCAATCATTTCAGGTACTAATTTAAAATTAGTCCTTTATAACTTAAAGCACAAACTTATCCTTTATAAATTAATTTACAGTATTAAATATTTTACCTGCTTGTCAATCTAATAAATGTAAGATTTTTCATAAAATATAAACTGGTTCCTCCTTCATGGATTTCAAACTGCTTCATTTTAAGATTTTGTAAATTTTCTTATGTGAATAGTAAAACGCTTCATCAAAGGTTGGCAGATTGAAGGTACATTTGCAGCTAATTAGCCTATCATGTCCATGCTAGCCTAAAAGACCCAAACAACCTGTACAGATTAGTGATAACATCTCCTCCTCACTGACGATCAACACTGACACACCTCAGGAATGTGTGCTTGGCCCACTGCTCTACTCTCTGTATACACATGACTATGTGGCTAGGCATAGCTCAAATACCCTCTATAAATTTGCTGACGATACAACCATTGTTGGTAGAATCTCTGGTGATGAGGGCATACAGGAGAGAGATATGCCAACTAGTGGAGTGGTGTCGCAGCAACAACCTGACACAACGTCAGTAGGATGAAAGAGCTGTTTGTGGACTTCAGGAAGGGTAAGATGAAGGTACACATACCAATCCTCATACAGGGATCAGAAGCGGCGAGAGTGAGCAGTTTCAAGTTCCTGGGTGTCAAGATCTCTAAAGATCTAACCTGGTCCCAACATATCGATGCAGTTATAAAGAAGACAAGACAGCGACTATACCTCATTAGGAGTTTGAAGAGATTTGGTATGTCAACAAATACACTCAAAAACTTCTATAGATGTACTGTGGAGAGCATTCTGACAGGTTGCATCACCGTTTGGAATGGGGAGGGGGGCTACTGCACAGGGCCAAAGGAAGCTACAGAGGGTGGTAAATTTAGTCAGCTCCATCTTGGGTACTAGTCTATAAGGTACCCAGGACATCTTCAAGGAATGGCATCACAGAAAGGCAGCATCCATTATTAAGGACCTCCAGCACCCAGGGCATGCCTGTTTCTCACTGTTATCATCAGGTAGAAGGTACAGAAGCCTGAAGGCACACACTCAGCGATTCAGGAACAGCTTCTTCCCCTCTGCCATCCGATTCCTAAATGGACATTGAACCCTTGCTGGAGGTCCTTAATAATATATTATATCTGTTGTTTTTGCACAATTTTTAACCTATTCAATGTACGTATACTGTAATTTATTTATTTATTATTTCTTTTTCTTCTATATTATGTATTGCATGCTGCTACGTTAGCAAATTCCACGACACATGCCAGTGATAATAATCCTGATTCTGATTCTGATCTAATCTCATTTTCTATCTCTTGCTCTGTGGCCTTGTACATCATGGAACTTGCATTTATTGATGCACTTGTTACATATGAAAATCTATATTTTAAAGCATAAGGGATGAGTACTTGAGTTTCTGCCTCCAGTGCTTTGACAGGCAGAGGACCCCAGATCCCACACACCCTTTAGGCAAAATACAATTCTCCACTAATCCTCCTATTAAAACCACGTCATCTTGCTTTTACCACAATGTCATTGGTAATAGATCCTTCCTATTCACAATATCTAGACCTCTAAATGTTTTTGTACGTTTTAGTGAAATGTCTCATCATCTGTGTTTAAAACCAAATAATCACAGGCTAGCCCATCTATCCTCATAGCTAAATTTCTCCAGTCTGATAGCAGCCTCATAAATCATCTGTTTCCTGTCTCTGGTATGATCATAACCTACTGGTAATATGATCATTAGAACTGAACACAATGCTTTAGCTATGGCTTAATTAGCTTTACATATTTCAAACATAATCCTGTCTGTTTTCACATTACTATGCCTTGGCTAATAAAGGCAAGTATACTGAAAGATTTACCTTCACTGCGGCATTCAGTGTTATGGACCACAACATCCCTTTCTGTGTTCCTCTAAACTCCACAGTATCTTGCCATTTATTGTGTTTTATCGCATAGTTTGTCCTTGATAAATTCTGAAAGCCACAAGCTCTTTGCCATTTTTGTGTCCACCTTAACGTCTTTCTGCAGGCTGCAACTTTTATCTTCACCAGTAAGCACACAAGTAATTTTTAATATCTTAATATCTTAATTGTTGCATCTACATTCAAGTCTAAATCATTAACGTGTAAACGGATGTGTAAGCGACCCTAATGGAAACAGGCTTCCTGTCACATAAACACCCTTCAGCCATAATCTTTTTTTCCCCTGCCACCGAGTCAATTTTGGATCCAACTTTTCCTTCTCTTGAATCCCAAGGGCTTTTATTTCACTGATGAGTTTGACATGTGGAAACTAGTCAAAAGCCTAGCTAAATCCTCCCTAATTGCATTTAGAAGTCGAGTTTTTGTTCATATACAAGCTTCTTGCAGCTTCTGTCAGGCTCTGCAAATATCCCTGTTGAAAGACTAACTTTACAAACTATATGAAACATAATAAACTGGTTAAAAGTATGTTTTTTTTGCTATGTGTTTTGAAATATATGAACTTCACCTAAATTCAGAGAACTTGGTGTAACATTTCATTGGAAGGGTAAAGCCCAAACATTGCCAATCAGCTTCACAACAACAAAAAATACAGCCATGAAAGTCTGGAAGCAATTAAATCCTTTCGGCGAAAGCTGACTAAATTGAAAAGTAATGCAATACGTTATCCACTGGACAATGATGCAAGGAAAGATATGAAGCAGGTGGCGGAGGCTCAGGAAATTGAGCAGATCAGAGCACTATTTCTGCAGTCATGCACTGTGATTATTACCAAGGAGAGAGAAGAGTCAAATGGATGAAACAAACTGGCTGAAAACAGTGATTACTCCATTACAATATTAAAGTATCATTTTAAAGTTAATTAACAAATGCATTTTCGAGTACTGAGTCAATTTATTGCCTTGGCCACATACTATACATAAGTTTTGATTGATTATATTTTCAGGAAACATTCAACTAAAATGAAGAATTATGATCTTCATTAAACTATACCTACCTCGATGGAGAATGCCCGTATGCACATTGTAAGAAAAGCTGCTTTGTATAATGCAAGTTATTTTATTTATCAAGTACATTAACTTCACTAGTTTAAATAAGTGGCTCTCCTCCAGTATGTTAATGAATAGAAGAACCACACTTTGTGAGTATCCATTATTTTTATTCCTATTAAAGGGACCTTTGGCACATGATGGTGTCATTCCAAATCAAACATAGTTTTTGCAGGCTAGATGCAGGTAAGGGCAAGGTTGATGGGGGAAGGGAAGCTCCATTTCAATTCTACTTCCCATTCCAACATGTCAATCCATGGCCTCCTCAACTGCCATGATGTGGCCACTCTCAGGTTGGAGAAGCAACTCCTAATATTCCATTCGGGTAGCTTCCAACCTGATGGCGTGAACATTGATTTCTCAAGCTGCTGACAATTTCCTCCCCTTCCTCTTCTTCACCATTTCCCCCTCTCACCCTTATCTCCTTACCTGACCATCACCTCCCTCTGGTGCTCCTCCTCCTTCCCTTTTTCCATGGTCGTCTGTCCTCTGTCACCTGATTCCCCCTTCTCCAGACCTGAATCTCTTTCACCAAGCAAATTCTAAATTCCCAGCTCTTCACTTCACCCCTCCCCTCTCCTGGTTTCACCTATCGCCTGCCATCTTGAACTTCTTACTGAGTTCTCCCCTTTCCTTCAAGTCCTGATGAACGGTCTAGGCCTGAAATATCAGCTATTTACTCTATTCCATAGAATCTGCATGGCCTGTTGACTACCTCCAGCATTTTGTGTGTGTTATCAACTGAAGTCTGTTGCGTGGTTGCTACACTGGGGTGAATCACTTGGTTTTCCTATCAGCCAGATTCTCTCAGATACAATATTGTAAGCAAACAGTTGACGAACAGAAGCTTTTTTTGGGCTTTTGTTTTGCCAAAATGTTGGATATTTAAGTGGATAACAAGTTGAATCTACAAATGCATTTTCGAGCACTGAGTCATGATATTGCCTTGGCCACACACTATACATGTGCTCTTCCTGTGGTCCAGATTTATTCCACCATTTAGCTATAAAGAGTGATTGGACAGATATGGATTATTTCCCCTGGAATACTGGAGGCTGACAGCCAATGTGAAAGAAGCGTGGGTAGATAGTCAGTACCTGATTTCCAGGGCATAAGTTTAAGATAAGAGAGTGAAAACTAGAAGGAGATTTGTGAGGCAAGTTTTTATTCCCACACAACAAGTTAGGGTGCCTGGAATGTGCTGCCAGGGGAATATGATTGCAATGTTTAAGATAAGCACGTGAGCAAAGTACATTTATCGTCAAAGTATGTGTACATTATGCAGCCTTGAGATTTGTCTCCTTACAGGCAGCCACGAAACAAAGACACCCAAAAGAACCCATTAAAAAAAAGACCTACGAGCACCCAATGTGCACAGGGAGCAACAAAAAAAGAGTGCAACCTATAAAAGTAAGCAAAAGCATTTAGCACAGAAGTGAACCCTTAGACATGCAGCCGGAGCAGGCCAGAGCCTCAGTTCAGCTCATAGCAGAGTAAACGCCGGAGAGACTGCAGATACGAAGCCCAGAGTCTTTGGAGTCACACGACAGAGGCTCCCCAATCCAACATTACAGCGCATTTTTATATGCTAAAGAACAAAGGTAACAGGACAATTTCTATGGTTACAGTGCCCTCATAATGTTTCTTTTGAGTTACACGCAGTTTTCAAATACCTGGATCTTCCCACCAACACAACTAAAATGTGTGTTAACTTTTGTAGTCTCTCATGCAATGGGATGTTGATTGCGTTCATGCATATACAGTCAATAATCAGAGCAGTGGGTGTTTCCTGCTCTGCAATTTACTGTTATAGCTGTATTTTGAATTCAATCCACAATCCATATTCAAGTCTGAAAACTGGTCATTGAAGTTAATATTTGCTATATCCGCTAACTCTTGAATATGCCCTAACAGAGTCAGATGGAATTGTTTTACATTGCCAGAATGGTGAGCACAGCCATCATGGGCCAAAGGACCTGCTCCTATTCTATGTTCTAAATTTTCCTAACATCTTACCACTTTGAGTTTCTAATGGTTTAGTTGAAACTATAACCTCAACGTGAGATTTTTCAGCTAGCCAGCAATTTTTATACTTTGGATAGCTGAAGTAAAAATAACAGTGCTTATTCACCTGCATTCTTTCCTTGTGGTTGGACTTCCAGCTTCAATTCATTTGCTTTATTTGACATGTTATATTCTGCCAAAGCTAGGTCATTGTATAACCCAGATTCCAGAGTTTAAAGTCTCTCAGAATAAAATTCAGGACAGAGGAACGTGTAGCTTGCCTTCTCTTGCATTTCTTCCTGGATTCAGGTTCAGCAAAACTGAAAAGAAAGGAGAACTGAAGGTAAACAAACACTTAGTGGAAAGTATTCATGATATGATCAAATTCACCCTAACATTTCAGAAGAATAATCTAAAGTCAGATGTATCAGTATTATAGTGGAGTAAAGGGAATTACAGAGGCATGAGAGAGGAGTTGACCAGAATTGATTGGAAAAACACACTGACAGGGATGACAGCAGAGCAGAAAGGTCTGAAGATAGATAAGTCACCTGGACCAGATGGTCTACAGCCCAGAGTTCTGAAAGAGGTGGCCGAAGAGATTGTGGAGGTATTCAGTAATGATCTTTCAAGAATCACAAGATTCTGGAATGATTCTGGAAGACTGAAAAATTGCAAGTGTTACTCCCTCTTCAAGAAGGGAGACAGGCAGAAGAAAGGAAATTATAAGCCAGTTAGTCTGACCTCGGTGGTTGGGAAGATGTTCGAGTCAATTGTTAAGGATGAGGTCTCAGAGTACTTGGAGGCATATGTTAAAATATAGTCCATAGTCAGCATGGTTTCCTCAAGGAAAAACCTTGCCTGACAAATCTATTGGAATTTTTTGAAGAAATATCAAGCAGGATAGACAAAGGAGAATTGGCTAATGTGGTGTACTTAGAATTTCAGAAGGCCTTTGACAAGTTGCCACACATGAAGCTGCTTAACAAGCTAAGAGCCCACGGTATTACAGGAATGACTCTAGCATGGATAAAGCAGTAGCTGAATGGCAGGAGGTAAAGCATGGGAATAAAGTGTGTCTTTTTTGGTTAGCTGCCAGTGACTAGTGGTGATCCACAGGGGTCTGTGTTGGGACTGCTCTTTTTACAATATCTGTCAATGATTTGGATGATGGAATTGATGGCTTTGTTGCAAAGTTTGCAGACAATATGAAGGTAGGTGGAGGGGCAGGTAGATTTGAGGAAATAGAGAGGCTATAGAAGGATTTAGACAGATTAGGAGAATGAGCAAAGAAATGGCAGATGTAATACGGTGTCAGGAAGTGTAAGGTCATGCACTTTGGTAGAAGGAATGAAAGGGTTGACTTTTTCTAAATGGAGAGAAAATACAAAAAAAAAACAAGATGCAAAGGGACTTGGGAGTCCTAGTGCAGAATTATCTAAAGGTTAATTGAATTGGGTTGACTTTATTTCTTACATTCTTCATATACGTGAGGAGTAAAAATCTTTACATTACATCTCTGTCTAAATGTGCAATGTGCAGTTTATAGTGAGTTATAATAAATAGTATGTACAACAGAACAGTCAATATGACGTAGAAGTACAATTGCATCAGCATGAATTAATCAGTCTGATGGCCTGGTGGAAGAAGCTACTCCAGAGCTTGTTGATCCTGGCTGTTATGCTGCAGTACCGTTTCCCAGATGGTAGCAGCTGGAATAATTTGTGGTTGGAGTAACTCGGGTCCCCAATGATCCTTTGGGCCCTTTTCACACACCTGTCTTTGTAAATGTCCTGAATCATGGGAAGTTCACATCTACAGATGCGCTGGGCTGTCTGCACCACTCTCTGCAGAGTCCTGCGAATGAGGAAAGTACAGCTCCCATACCAGTCAGTGATGCAGCCAGTCAGGATGCTCTCAATTGTACCTCTGTAGAAAGTCCTTAGGATTTGGGGGTCCATACCAAACTTCTTCAACTGTCTCAGATGAAAGAGTCTGCAGGTTGAGACTGGTGAGGAAAGCAAATGCAATGTTAGCATTTATTTCAAGAGGACTAGAATATAAAAGCAAATCTGTTATGTTGAAACTTTGTAAAGCACTGGTGAGACCTCACTTGGAGTATTGTGAGCAGGTTAGAAAGGATGTGCTAAAACTGGAGAGGGTTCAAAGGAAGTTCATGAAAATTATTCCAGGATGGAATGGCTTGTCATATGAAGAGCTTCTGATGGTTCTGGCTTGTGTTCACTGGAATTCAGAAGAATGAGGGGTGACCTCATTGAAATCTATCGAATGGTGAAAGGTCTTGATAGAGTGGATGTGGAGAGGATGCTTCCTAAGGTGGGAGAGTCTAAGACCAGAGGACACAGCCTCAGAATAGAGGAGTGTCTTTATAGAATGGAAATGAAGATGAATATCTTTAGCCAGAGAGTGGTGAATCTGTGGAATTCTTTGCCACAGGCAGCTGTGGAGGCCGTATATATTAATATTTAAGGCAGAGGTTGATAGATTCTTGATTAGTCAGGGCATGAAGGGATATGGGGAGAAAGCAGGAGATTGGGGCTAAGAGGAAAATTGGATAAGCCATGATGAAATAGCAGAGCAGACCCAGAAGACCATAAGATATAGGAGCAGAAGTAGGCCATTCGGCCCATCAAGTTTGCCCTATCATTCAATCACGGGCTGATCCCATTCTTTCAGTCATCTTGATTTTCCTGTCCTTTCCCCATACCCTCTGATGTCCTGGCTAATCAAGAACCTATCTATCTCTGCCTTAAATACACCCAATGAATTGGCCTTCACAACCACTCGAGGTGACAAATTCCACAGATTTACCACCCTCTGTCTAAAGTAATTTCTCTGGATCTCTGTTCTAAATGGATGTACTTCAATCCTGAAATCGTACCCTTTTGTCCTAGACTCCCCTACCATGGGAAATAACTTTGCCATATCTATTCTGTTCAGGCATTTCAACATTCGGAATGTTTCTATGAGATCCCCTCTCATTCTCCTGAACTCCAGGGAATACAGCCCAAGAGCTGCCAGACGTTCCTCGTACTGTAACCCTTTCATTCCTGGAATCATTCTCGTGAATCTTCTCTAAATCCTCTCCAATGTCAGTATATCCTTTCTAAAATAAGGAGCCCAAAACTGCACACAATACTCCGTGTGATCTCACAAGTGCCTTATAGAGCCTCAACATCACATCCCTGCTCTTATATGTAGGCCTCCGTTAGTCTCGATGGACCATGGATTTGTGCCTTGGAAAGTTTCCAGGGCACAAGCCTGGGCAAGGTTTTTTTTATGCAGACCAGCAGTTGCCCAAGCTGCAGGTCTCCCCTCTCCACGACATCGATGTTGTCCACGGGAAGGGCATTAGGCCTTTATATACTATACCTCTAGAAAGGAATGCTAACATTGTATTCGCTTTCTGCACCACTGACTCAACCTGGAGGTTAACCTTCAGGGTATCCAGCACAAGTTCCTTTACATCTCTGCATTTTGAATTCTCTCCCCATCTAAATAATAGTCTGCCTATTTATTTCTTCCACCAAAGTGTATGACCATACACTTTCCAACATTGTATTTCATTTGCCACTTCTTTGCCCATTCCCCTAAATTGTCTAAGTCTCTCTACAGGCTCTCTGTTTCCTCAACACTACCTGTTCTTCCACCTATCTTTGTATATTCGGCAAGTTTAGCCACAAATCCATTAATCTCATAGTCCAAATCATTGACATACATTGTAAAAAGCAGCAGTCCCAACACTGACCCCTATGGAACTCCATTGGTAACCGGCAGCCAGCCAGAATAGGATCCCTTTATTCCCACTCTGTGTTATTCCCAATCAGCCAATGCTCCACCCATGCCAGTAACTCCCCTGTAATTCCATGGGATCTTGTCTTGCTAAGCAGCCTCATGTGTGGCACCTTGTCAAAGGCCTTCTGAAAATCCAAGTACTCCACATCTATTGCATCTCCTTTGTCTATCCTGCTTGTAATTTCCTCAAAAACAGCAGTAGGTTAGTCAGGCAGGATTTTCCTTTCAGAAAACCATGCTGGCTTTGGCATATACTTTGTCATGTGTCTCCAGGTACTCTGTAACCTCATCCCTAGCAATCGATTTCACAACTTCCCAACCACTGATGTCAGGCTAACAGGTCTATAGTTTCCTTTCTGCTGCCTCCCACCCTTCTTAAATAGCAGAGTAACATTTGCAATTTTCCAGTCATCTGGTACAATGCCAGAATCTATTGATTCTTGAAAGATCATTGTTAATGCCTCCGCAAACTCTCCAGCTACTTCCTTCAGAACCTAAGGGTGCATTCCATCAGGTCCAGGAGATTTATCCACCCTCAGACCATTAAGCTTCCTGACCATCTTCTCAATCATAATTTTCACTGCACATACTTCACTTCTCTGACACTCTTGAATGTCCGGTACACTGCAGATGTCTTCCACTGTGAAGACTGATGCAAAATACTCATTCAATTCCTTTGCCATCTCTGCATCTCTCATCATAATATCTTCAGCGTCATTTTCTATTGGTTCTACATTTACCCTCAACTCTCTTTTACCCTTTATATACTTAAAAAAGCTTTCAGTATCTTCTTTGATATTTGTCGCCAGCTTCTGTTCATAATTCATCTTTTCCTTTCTAATGACCTTTTTAGTTTCCTTCTGCAATTTTTAAAAGCTTCCCAATCCTCTATCTTCCCACTAGCTTTGGTTTCCTTGTATGCCCTCTCTTTTGCTTTTACCTTGGCTCTGACTTCACTTGTCAGCCGTGGTAGTGTCCTTCTTCCATTTGAAAATTTCTTCCTATTTGGAAATATATCTGCCTTGCACTTCCCTCATTTTTCACAGAAACTTCAGACATTGCTGCTCTGCTGTCCTTCCTGCTAGTGTCCCTTTCCAGTCAACCTTGGCCAGTTCCCCTCTCATGCCATTGTAATTTCCTTTATTCCACTGAAATACTGACACATTGGATTTTAGTTTCTCCTCAAATTTCAAAGTGAACTCGGTCATATTGTGATCACTGTTCCCTAAGGGTTCCTTAACCTTAAGCTCTCCTATCATCTCCAGATCATTGCACAACACCCAATACAGCATAACTAATCCCCTAGTGGCCTCAACAACAAGCTGCTCTGGAAAGCCATCTCTTAGACATTCTAAAAATTTTCTCTCGAGGTCCAGTACTGACCTGGTTTTCCTAATCCACTTTCATGTTAAAATTCCCAACAAACTACAGGAGATTCCGTGGACGTGAAAGCATTTTCGGGTGTGAAAAAAACAAAAGAGAGATGAGAGTGGATATAGGACTGTGAGAAAATTAGGCTGGAAAAATAATAATGGGGGCCAAGGAGATGGCAGATGAATTACATATGTATCTTGCATCAGTCTTTATTATGGAAGACACGAGCAGTGCGCCAGATGTTAAAGGTTGTGAGGGAAGAGAGGTTACTATTACAAGGGAGAAGGTGCACAAAGCATTGAAAGACCTAAGGGTACATAAGTCACCCAGACTAGGTGAACTGCACATTAGGTTTCTGTTGTGGTAGAGATTGTGGAGGCATCAGAAATGATCTTTCAAAAATCATTGGACTCTGGCATGGTGCCACAGGACTGAAAAAGTTGCAACTGTCACTCCACTCTTTAAGAAAGGAGGAAGGCTTTGTGAAAGCAAATTATAGTCCAGTTAGCCTGACCTCAGTGGTGGGAAGACTTTGGAGTCAATTGTTAAGGATGAGGTTATGGAGTACTTGGTAAAATAGGACAAGATAGGACAAAGTCAGCATGGTTACCTTAAGGGAAAAATCTTGCCTGATGAACTTTTTGGAATTCTTTGAAGAGATTACATGTATGTACAATGTCCGGTGTATGTTACTAAAAAGGGCTTCTTTGGTTTGTTATGAGTAGGAATGTTTCTTTGTCTGTTAAATGTTTCTCTTGCCGTTGTTTTGCTTTAGAATGGCTGATATGGTAATTGTATTCATTTGTTAATCAATGGGGAATGTTATTGTGTTTTGTGAGGCTGGGAACTTGGGGGAGGGGTTGCGCGGGCTTGGGGGTGAAGGGAGTCAGCAGGAGAGACGGACGAGGAAGGTGGACGGGTGCTGGACCACCGGGTGGTCCCAGGGGTGACGACGTGGCTGTCGGATGATTTGTTGATTGAGCTCCTATGATGTGCACTACACTGACTGAACTTTGATAAGTTGGCGCCTTTTGTTTTTTTCTTTCCTTGTATATATATATTGTATTGCCTAATACTTCTTTAGTTAATGTTAGTAAATTCTATAATGTGTATTTCATAACGGTATTTGGTGTGAAGTTGATACGGTGAGCGGCGCGAGGCATAAACTCGATTCTCACAGCACCTGCGTGTATGGGAGGTGGGTTGGTGTGTGTGGCTGGATCTCCTTTTCCCCTAGACATATACCAGCCTGTTGGGTAAGTGTTACATGTAGGACAGAAAAAAGGGATGCAGTGGATGTTGGATATTTGTACTTTCAGAAGGCCTTTGACAAAGTGCCACTCATGAGGCTGCTTACTAAGGTAAGAGCCCATGGTATTAGATTAAAGTTACTGGCATGGTTAGAGCGTTGGCTGATTGATAGGAGACAGCAAGTGGGAATAAAAGGATCTTTTTCTGGTCCGCTGACAGTGACTGGTGGTGTTCTGCAGAGGTCAGTGTTGGGGCCGCTTATTTTTATACTGTGTATCAATGATTCAGATGATAGAATAGATGGCTTTGTTGCCAAGTTTGCAAATGATACGAAGATTGGTGGAGGGGCAGGTAGTGTTGAGGAACAGATAGGCTGCAGAAGGATTTAGACAGATTAGGAGAATGAGCAAGAAAGTGGCAAATAGTCATGCACTTTGGTCAGGCAACTAGGGATGGGCAATAAATAGATAGATAGATAGATAGATAGATAGATAGATAGATAGATAGATACTTTATTCATCCCCATGGGGAAATTCAACTTTTTTCCAATGTCCCATACACTTGTTGTAGCAAAACTAATTACATTCAATACTTAACTCAGTAAAAAATATGATATGCATCTAAATCACTATCTCATAAAGCATTAATAATAGCTTTTAAAAAGTTCTTAAGTCCTGGCGGTAGAATTGTAAAGCCTAATGGCATAGGGGAGTATTGACCTCTTCATCCTGTCTGAGGAGCATTGTATCGATAGTAACCTGTCGCTGAAACTGCTTCTCTGTCTCTGGATGGTGCTATGTAGAGGATGTTCAGAGTTATCCATAATTGACCGTAGCCTACTCAGCGCCCTTCGCTCAGCTACCAATGTTAAACTCTCCAGTACTTTGCCCACGACAGAGCCCGCCTTCCTTACCAGCTTATTAAGACGTGAGGCGTCCCTCTTCTTAATGCTTCCTCCCCAACACGCCACCACAAAGAAGAGGGCGCTCTCCACAACTGACCTATAGAACATCTTCAGCATCTCACTACAGACATTAAATGCTGGCTTAGCTGGCGACACCCAGAACCCGTAAATTAATTTTTTTTAAAAAATTTACAATGTGCAGACTATTTTCTAAATGGGGAGAAAATCCAAAAATCTGAGATGTAAATGGACTTGGGAGTCTTTGTGCAGAACATCCTAAAGGTTAACTTGTAGGCTGAGTCAGTGGTGAGAAAGACAAATGCAATGTTAACATTCATTTCAAGAGGTCTTGAATACAAGAACAGGGATGTGATGCTGAGGCTTTATAAGGCACTGGTGAGGCCTCACCTTGAGTATTGTGAATAGTTTTGGGCTCCTCAGCTAAGAAAAGATGTGCTGGTATTTGCGAGAGTTCGTAGGAGGTTCAAAAGGATGATTCCGAGAATGAAAGGGTTATCATACGAGGAACGCTTGATGGCTCTGGGTCTGTACTCAATCGAATTTAGAAGGATGGGGGGGGGATCTCATTGTAATCTTTTGAATGTTAAAAGGCCTAGACAAAGTAGATATGGAAAGTAAATTTCCCATGGTGGGGGAGTCTAGGACAAGAGGGCACGGCCTCAGGATAGAGGGCTGTCCATTTAAATTTCTCTGCATCTTTTTCTTTAGCCAGAAGGTGATGAATTTGTGGAATTTATTACCACAGGCATCTGTGGAGTCCAGGTCATTGGGTGTATTTAAGGCAGAGCTTGATAGGTTCTTAATTGGACATAGCTTCAAAGTTTTCAGGGAGTAGGCTGGGGAGTGGGGCTGAGGAGGGGAAAAAAGGATCAGTCATGATTAAATGGTGGAACAGACCTGATGGGCCAAATGGCCTAATTCTACTCCTATCTCTTAAGGTCCTATGGCACACCACTAGATATGGGCTTTCAGTCTGTGAAACGATCCTCTATCATCACTGAGCCAATGATGATTTCAATTCGTTATTTCTATCTTCTAAATTGCTTGAAATAAAAATTATTTCCGAAGCTCAGATGTTATGCCATGTGATACTTTTCAACATTTCCAACCACTATAAAATAACTTGATAACAATTTAGAATGATACAGCTGTCCAATGTTCAGTCTTAGCAATGATGGATTGCCCATTATCCTGGTTAGAAACTGGTACAGACAATAAACACTCAATCTGATGTGGAATTGAATTCACTGCTTTTATTTCAAACTTTCTGAACATGCTGTTCAGATATATTACCTAACATAATTGTTGCAATATGTTTATTCCCTACAGGGCTCCTCTAGCATTCACAATTTGATATGCAAATTGTGTACTTATCACAGACTTCCTGCAGCGATTGGAATGGGTTCTAGAACCTGGTGCCAAACTCCTGTCACACTTGACCAGATTATGATGCATTTACTTCACTATTCTTTCTGTCTGTATCTCTCCTCAATGCATCACCATACATTTTACTCACCCATTAGTCAAAATCCCACACTATACAAACACTTTGGTCCACATTCTTTCTTTATATTTCCTCTTGCAGTTCTATCTCCATTTTGCTGTCCTCAAATTCTTGACCTCTTATTTTTTCCATTCCTCACTTTATTTTGTTCTCCTTTAATTCTCTTTCACTCATCGGTTTTCTTCTCCTATTCTTTTCCATTCCTCTGGCTTTGAACGTTGGCAGACGAGTACTGAAGGACACACTTAGGCAGGAAAAGATAAGAGAATGCCAATTCTTGTTGACCGCAAAGGAAGTGGGAGAAAGTCAGCTTATTCTGAATAAAATTCATTATAGAACCAAAATGTGTCTCTTACTTTTGTGAACATTCAATAAACCTCACAAATAGCAACAAGATAGGTAACCAGTGAATCAATTATTCTAATACTTAAGGAGTGTTTGATGACTCTGGACTTGTATTCACTGGAGTTTAGAAGAATGAGGGTGGATCTCATTGAAACCTATTGAATATTGAAAGACCTAGATAGAGTAGATGTGGAGAGGATGTTTCCCACAGTAGGAGAGTCCAGGACTAGAGGGCATAGCCTCAGACTAGAAGGACAGCCCATCAGAACAGAGATGAGGAGGAATTTCTCTAGCCAGAGGGTGATGAACCTGTGGATTTCATTGCCATAGACAGCTGTGGAGGCCAAGTCACTGGGAATATTTAAAGCAGAGTTTGATAGGTTCTTGATTCAAAAGGGCATCAAAGATTATGGGGAGAAGGCAGGAGAATGGGGTTGAGAGGGATAATAAATCAGCCATGATTGAATGGTGGAGCAGATTTGATGGGCTAAGTAGTTGAATTCTGCTCTGATGTCTTAAGGTCTTATGGTCTAATTGTCTATTTTACATTCTGTTGGTTATGGAGTAGAACACAGGGAAAAGCTATATACATTTTTGAATTGTAACTTTAAACCTTCATCATTTACCTCACCTGGGAAATGGTTTATTCTTGGTTTAATCTCAAATCTGAAAATTATTATTAATAATAATAGCATATTTATAGAGCACTTTTTATACAGATGATGTAGTTCAAATTGCTCTACAATGGAATAGACGGCAAACATGAAAATACAGGACAAAAAGATACCAGTTAAAAGCAAGGTTAAATAAATAGGTTTTGTGCTGGCATTTAAAAGTGTCTATTGATTCTGCTTCCCTTCTAGTTTTAGGTATTGAATTCCACAGCTTAGGAGTGTAGTTCAAAAATTTGCTATTTTATATAATGTTATTTCCCTCTGGAATGCCATCTGGAACAAGTGCTAAAGTGCTGTAACTGTGTTTGAGCTGACTAAAGAGAAAAAGTACCACAATGATTACACAATTTCTTTTTATCCCATTATATAAACTGTATATACCATAGACACCACCCTCCTGAAGAAGTCTCACCCCTCCCTTTATGACACACACAGAACTGGGGAATGTGTTGCACGTTAATGTGCTACGTTAGTGGGGTTTGAAAATGTCACTGTTGATTCATCATTGCTCAGTGTAGTTTGCTCCATAAAACAACATTTTCATCTACAATTAATACTTTTCTTAGGTGCACACAATACCCTGGACTCAGATTTTATGCTTGCATTTCCAAACTTAGCTATGAAAGAAAATGACACGAACGCAGAAATGAGCAGTCAAATGCATAACATTCTTTCCAGTAATATGTCTGGCTTTGTGGATTGATACTTATTGCTCCTTCCAAACAGCTACAGAATCCAGACCTCAAACCACTGGAATTTCCAAATCCTGTCATTAATTAAGCATGCAGAAAATATGACAAATACCTTTGTTACTCACAGACAAGATTACTAAACTGTCTCCATAATAGTTGCTAACACACTGGGATTGTTCTGGAAATTCAAAGTATTAAGGATTAATGTTCAGCAGCAATTGGGGAAAAAAGAGTTTAAAAAATCAAGGTGCTCTTTTTTATTATACTTCAACACTTAGAGACAAGGTAGCAGAGTGCTCACCTTGTAATTTTGGGGGACAACCAGTGGATTATTGATAGCGAGAGGTCATGTCAACAACTGGCAGCCCTCTCCTTCTTGGTGACTTCTTCCCTTTGATGCTAAATTTCTCTTCTTCACATATTTTCCATTTGTTTGTTTTCCTTCAGACTCATTCTGTCCAACATCCTACGGCACCAAAACTTCTCTGCTTGGGCACATTTGCTAACATATTGCTGAAGTTGTTTAGTTTCCTTATTCCTTCACAACAATCCTTGCTGTGCCTCAGAAGCTTTACAGTCAAATGATAAATGGAGAAGTTTGTCTTTTGTGGCTTGTGCTAAATATAAGGAAGGGTATCAGATACTTGATGTACCTAAATCCAGCATACTTACCTCCATAAAAGTCAATGAATTTTGCTCTTTAGGTGCCTTTAACTATTCTTAAACCATAAGAATATAGAAGTATAAAATTAAAAATACAGTTCTTCTGATTGCCCAAAAATTTTTTCCTGGTTTACATCATCATAGTTCAATGCCCAGTATTGAAGGGGTCCATTGAGAAAGTCTATTTTTCTTTGGACTTGATTCTGTCAATTCTGTCCTTACCCCTTCTCTCGTGTAAAGACAAGAAATAGGCAATTTTGTTAATGATCCTTTTCTGAGGAAATTCATAGCCAAATGAATCCACCATCAGTATTGGTTATTTATGTTTTAAGTGATGGATGAAGGCTTTCCTTTCCAGGAACTTCTGGAACATTGGAGTTGATATAAAATTTGGTGTGCCTCATAATTGTCTGGGATACATGAAGAGAGTGTTGTGAACTGTCAGTTTATTCATACATAATTTACTGTAGGAACTCTCCTAAATATCTTACTACAGTCTAATTTAATTTTTTGGATTTAGAGCCTAGAACATAGAACAGTGTAGCACAAGACCAGGCTCTTTGGCCTACAATGTTGTGCTAAACCAGTTAAATCAATAATCAAGTAGACTACCAAACTAATCTCTTCTGCCTACACAATATCCATATCCTTACATTTTCCTCACATCATGTCCCTATCTAAAATGCCTCTTAAAAGTCCCTAATGAACCTGCCTCTACCACCTCCCCAGGCGGTGCATTCTCTCTGCTCTCTGTGTATAAAATCTTGCCCCTTACACCTCCTTTGAACTTACCTCTCCCCACCTTAAGTGCATGCCCTCTTCTATTAAACATTTCAAGCCTGTGAAAACAATACTGTGGGTCTACTCTATTTATGTCTCCCATACTCTTATAAACCTCTATCAGATCTCCCTTCAACTTCAAAGAAAACAACCCAAGTTTGTCCAACCGTTCATTATACCACATGCCTCTGATCCAGACAGCATCCTGGCTAACCTCTTCTGCTCCCTCTCCTAAGCCTCAACATCCATCCTGTAATGAGGTGACCAGAACTATATGCAGTTTTCCATGTGTGTGATGCACCATCAATAACTCACTCTGAGACATAAGAAACGAGATATCGGCTTTTATTGACTGGAAGAATGAACAAACACTACATCCTGGAGAATGAGGCCGGGCTCAGGCCTCAATCGCCTTTATACAGGGGTCTGTGGGAGGAGCCACAGGAGCAGTCCAGACAGGTATATGTAGTTCACCACAGTGTGGCATAGAAGAGCTTTATAAAGCTGCAAAATACCTTCCTGACCTTTGACCTTGATGCCTTTACTTATAAGGCAAGCACGCCATACGCCTTCTTAACCACCCTAGCAATCTATGTAGCTGGTTTCAAGGAGGTATGAACATCGATCCCAAGGTCCCTCTGCTCTTGGATTTCTTAGATTTCATTTAAATTCACTGCATTTGTGAGACATTTTCATAGATTACCAGTTACATATGTCATGTGTTTTGCATTAATCTGTAATTCTGCATGTGGTTTTACTGCTTTAACAATTACTGACAGTAAAAAGACAGTTAAAGACTGTTCACTGTGTTAACTACTTTTCTCTCCCAAAATCTGGTATTATCATTTCATGAGGTGCTCCTTTTATTAACAATTACAATATTTGTTTAAATAAACTGTTTATCTCCTTGATAAAATTGATGGAAAGCAAGTTGTACATGAACTGTTAATGTTAGAATGTGATATTATAAATTTTGTTTGGCTTAAAATGATGTACAATAACATTTCCAATTGTTCAGCCTTGTTTTAATGGCTAAGTGACTGGAAAGAGAAGAAAAGGGAGGAGGCTTAAAAGGAAGAACAACAATAACGGAATTCAAATAATAGAAGAAAAACATTCTGTGAGTGCTCAAAATTGACAGAAAAGCAGAAAATAATATACGTACACTACAATCAAACAACAGATAAATAGGTTAAAGTTTTGGGTACAATCCTTTGACAAAACCATGAACTGAAAGTTGAGCAACCCCCTAGGCAGGATAAAACAATAAAAACAGGAGAGAATGAATTAACTCATACTGCAGAGAGGGAGACAGCAACTGTTCTGCAAGTTGCTTATAATAAAAATCTATTAGATGAAATGAAATGCATTTCAAATTAAAAGAAAACACAAATAACAAACACGTAAGTTTCTTTGAAAGACCCACACTGGATGAAAGGTTAGATGTTTAAAGAACTATTGAATAATATATTTCATTCATCTCACTATGATGAGCTGACTTGAGAGCAGAGATCATTCGTCACATTCATGTACAGTATTTCCCCCATTGTCCTGTACAATTTCCTCTTCAAGTGCTTATCCAAATCTTTCCTGAATGTTAAGTTTGATACTGCTCTCACCACTCTGTCTACAATTTGACATTTTCACTGCCATCTCCTCCCAACACTTGATCTTTCAAATTAATGGATTTTTACTCGCTTCAAGCTTAGAACATCTCCAACAGATTCCCTCGTTACCATGGGAAAAACGACAGCTTTTCCATTCTCTCCACTTAGCAAAAGCTTCTCAACTTGATGCCAAAATCGTTGAAATGTGTGGTACCCGGAATTATACATAATACTCCAGCTGGGACAACTACTACTAAAGTAAAAAATACCTCTGACTTTTTTGTTAAATCTTGAGCAACAAGCACAAAATGCTAGAGGAAATCAGGCCTCAGTGGTGGGAAATAAGTCACCGTTTAGGGCTGAGACCCTTCAGGACTCAAAAGGAAAAAAAGAAGCTAGAAATCTCTTTTAGGTCTTGCTTTGTCATTTGCCACGGCCCTCCTATCCAGTCTTGCTGCTTTCAAGTTTTTTTCTTGCCCTTGTCCTGGAAGATTGTATTCCTGCACCACTTAAATAGGGCCCATCCTCATTTTGATTATTAAAGTCTCTCAATTCTAGTTCTAGTGTGCTAAATTTCACCAGTCCACCTAAGCGTGTTATGACCCCAACCCCTCCTTTGTGAGAATCGCAAGAGAGAGAGCAGTCTTACAGTTTGGAATGTGGTCTGGCCTCTCAGCCAGACAAAAGCCACAGACATGGCCATTGTCTTGGGAGACACCTTTGTGGAATAAGGGACTGGACTACGTGCAAACCCTCAGGGCAACGTGGGCTGGGTGATGGGGGAAAGATTGCCTCACCCCACCCTGATTGACAGCTACAACCCTGCCAGTCCAGATAAAAGGGGGGCTGCCGAGGCGGGGCCTCAGACGCACCAAGGAGACACACGAAGAAGACACGATAGCGCTTCCCGTCGGAGCGGGAAACCATTTTGAAGGAAGCCACGTGCGTTAGATTCCGGATCGGGAGTCTGTGGCTGAAACCAAAGGAAAACCGTTTTAACTAACAACCGGGATTTTCTTCGCAAAGACGACGGGCAAGTGTTCCTTCTTTCTCACCACTCTCTCTCCAACACGTGAAATGCCAGCGGTTCCCAAACGGAAAAGCCTGCAGATTTATGAGTGACTTTTATATTCCATTGGACTCAGTATTCCCCTAGACAACGATAGAGCTTATTTCTGATTGATTATTACTATACCTGTGCTTTAGATTGAGTTTTGACGATGTATATGATCTGAATGGTTTGTATTAACCATACGTTTGTGCCCCTTTATAAAATAAAAACGTTTGAAAATAGTACCATCAGACTTCCGCGGACCTCTCTATCTTTGCTGGTAAGTCACCCAGTTACTAGTTCTAGTGTGCTAAATTTCACCAGTCCACCTAAGCCCTCTCCAAATCTGTTGTTATTCCTCTAATTGTTTACCAGATTTATGTTTAACATCATCTTCTGATTTTGACGTTATACTCAAGTTTAGGTGATTATATTGTATCAGACAGTTGTCCTCATACTAACTTCCAGTTTGGAAAACAACCAGAATCAGAATCAGGTTATTATCAAGTCAAGTCAAGTCACTTTTATTGTCATTTCCACCATAACTGCTGGTACAGTGCATAGTAAAAATGAGACAAAGTTTTTCAGGACCACGGTGTTACATGACACAGTACAAAAAAAAACTAGACTGAACTACATAATAAAAAAAGCACAGAGAAAGCTACACTAGGCTACAGACCTACACTGGACTGCATAAAGTGCACAAAAACAGTGCAGGCATTACAATAAATAATAAACAGGACAATAGGGCAGTAAGGTGTCAGTCCAGGCTTCGGTTATTGAGGAGTCTGATAGCTTGGGGGAAGAAACCGTTACATAGTCTGGTCATGAGAGCCCGAATGCTTCGGAGCCTTTTCCCAGACGGCAGGAGGGAGGAGAGATTGTATGAGGGGTGCATGGGGTCCTTCATAATGCTGTTTCCTTTGCGGATGCAGCATGTAGTGTAAATGTCCGTGATGGCAGGAAGAGAGACCCCGATGATCTTCTCAGCTGACCTCACTATCCGCTGCAGGGTCTTGCAATCCGAGATGGTGCAATTTCCGAACCAGGCAGTGGTACAGTTGCTCAGGATGCTCTCAATACAACCCCTGTAGAATGTAATGAGGATGGGGGGGGGGGGGGGGAGGTGAATTTTCCTCAGCCTTCGCAGAAAGTAGAGACGCTGCTGGGCTTTCTTTGCTATGGAGCTGGTGTTGAGGGACCAGGTGAAATTCTCCATCAAGTGAACACCAAGAAATTTGATGCTGTTTACGATCTCTACTGAGGAGTCATTGATGTTCAGCAGGGAGTGGTCGCTCCGTGCCCCCCTGAAGTCAACAACCATCTCTTTTTGTTTTGTTCACATTCAGAGACAGGTTGTTGGCTCTGCACCAGTCCGTTAGCTGCTGCACCTCCTCTCTATAAGCTGACTCGTTGTTCTTGCTGATGAGACCCACCACGATCGTGTCATCGGTGAACTCGATGATGTGGTTCGAGCTGTGTGTTGCAGCACAGTCATGGGTCAGCAGAGTAAACAGCAGTGGACTGAGCACACAGCCCTGGGGGGCCCCCATGCTCAGTGTGATGGTGTTGGAGATGCTGCTCCCGATCCAGACTGACTGAGGACACCTGTCACAAAATCTGTGGTTTTGCTGCAGCAGTACAGTGTAAAACAGAAAAATTGCTGTTATTTACAGTAATAAATAGAGCAAAAGGGAAATAATGAGATAGTGTTCATGGACCATTCAGAAATCCGACAGCAGAGGGGAAGAAGCTGTTCTTAAGATGTTGATTATGTATCTTCAGGCTCCTGTACCTCATTCCCATTGGTAGTAACAAGAAGGGGGCATAACCCGGATAGTGGGGTTTTTTAACGATGAATACCACCTTCTGGAAGAAAGCTTAACAAAAGAATTGAGGGAAGAGCAGTGTTAGCATTTTTAATTTCCAAAATCCTATGAAGTTTGACAGGTCAATGAAGGTGTTCCATGGTGCGTGAGAAAACAAGACTCCATATTGACTTCAGTTTTATTTTCAATTCTTCCAGTTGGAGATCGTCAAGAATTTTCAACACATTTCAATAATCTATATTGTTCAGTATTTCTGACAGCTTCAATAAAATGTGATGCAATGTCATACTTTTTCCAAATTCTCTTGCAGCTTTTCCACTAAGCGATAGCGAATCTGTATATGCCTGGGATATTTGGCTGAACAATGCACAGCTGTAGGAAGCAAACTTTTCTGGCTTCCAGTGATATCTTTTCCCCCCTTGTGGAGCCTCTCTCAAAACACTCTTATAGATTCAGTGGGGGTGATTTCCAATTTTGTACACCATGTACTGTTTAATTGATTACAAACAATAAATGTATGAGCTAGCTATTTTAATTCACTACAGATGGAGCTGTCAATTAAACAAAACATGAACGGGATTATATTCAGTTTGGTGAAATGCACTGGATTAGTGCATAGAATTAAAATGATGAGAACTTAGAGCACAATGTGTAGAAGCAGAAACAAGATTAAACAAAATAACAATAATTTAGAAAGGCGGGTTTCATTAGGAGTGCATACAGTACAGAGCTTGGGGATTATTTTGGGAAAGGATAAGGTCATATAACATTGACAATTGAGTTCTCCCCACAACCACCAATTGCTTAGCAAAAAATGGAGAGACAGTAGAATGCTCTGCCCAGCTCTGTTTTCTCAATTACGCTTTAGCATGTTTTTATCTCATAAAAATCATTCAAATGGAACATAATTCTTGCTATGCTTTTCTATTTTAAAGTAGATGTAATGATATAGGTTTCTGGCATCCTTTACAGTCCTGAGGAAAGGTCTCAGACCAAAATGTCCATTTATTCATTTCCATAGATGCTGCCTGTCTGCTGAGCTCCTCCGGCATTTTGTGTGTGTCACATAGGGAACATGTTTAACCCTCTTTTCCAACTCTTTCCTCAGCAGTCAGGTGTGCAGCAGATAAAGATGAGATAGGTCATTTCTTTCTACTTGCTGTGCAATTGTTCTACCACTTAATGACATTCCTGAACTCATTGATATGGAGTTTTCAAATTACTGATAAAAGAAACAAAAGTTGAGCAGATAGGTGGATGATCTTACAATGCACAACTTCGAGCCCTACAATGTACACCTTTCAACTCGCTTGGATGAGCACAGCTTCAACAATACTCAAGAAACTTGACATCATAAAAGACATAGCAAGCTCCTTCAAATCCACAACCATTCATTCACTCCACTACTGATTCACATTGGCAGCAGTTTGTACTGTCTGCAGGATGCACTTTAGCAGCTCACCAGGAGTTCTTAGACAGAACATTCCAAACCCATGACTCTCCCAGCTAGAAGGACAAGGCCAGCAAACCCATGGGTATATCACAACTTGGAAGTTGTCCAGGTTCAGGAATAGTTATTACCCTTCTACCATCAGGCCTCTAAACCAGCGAGGATAACTCCACTCACTTCAACACTGAACTGATTCCACAAACTATGGACTCACTTTTAAGTACAACTCATTTTCTCAATATCATTTACTTACTTATGCATTATTATTATTGCTATTATTTTGTGTTTCCACAGTTTGGCATCATTAATTGTTTGTCAACCTTTACTTGCTATAGTTTTCCATTGATTCTATTGCATTTCTTTGTTCTATTGTGAATAGCTTACAAGAAAATGAATCTCTGGGTAGTTGTATACAGCGACATTTATGTACTTTGATATTAAATTGACTTTAAACTTTGTTCATGCTATACACCTTGGAAATATATTGTTATTCCTTCACCATTTCTGGGTTAAAATCCTAAAATTCTCTTCTTAAGAGCACTGACGGTAAACCCAAGCTTCAAGACTGGGGTGGTTCAAGGTGGCAACTCAAGGGCAACTCAGCCTGTGAAGCTCATATTCTTTGAATGGACATTTGAGAAATGCATAAAACCACAACAAATTATCAAAAGCAGATTTTTTCTGGAAACTTAGATACACCTCAGTTTTCTTAAAAGTTAATAGCCTCAAAGAGAGGCTCAAAGACGTAAGGCAACCCAAAGGATATCAGTTTCAGTACTTTGACCTTATCCTGTAGCCTCTCACTCACTGCTGCCAGATGAAGGTGTCTGCGTATGATGGTCTCCCTCTCCCTCTCACTTGCTGCTCTGAGGGAAACCTCTGTATTCGAATGATCCTCGAATGCTGACAATACAACCATTGTTGGTAGAATCTTAGATGGAGACAAGAGGGCATACAGGAGCGAGATATGCCAACTAGTGGAGTGGTGTCACAGCAACAACCTGGCACTCAACATCAGTAAGATGAAAGAGCTGATTGTGGACTTCAGGAAGGGTAAGTCACAGGAACACATACCAATCCTCATAGAGAGATCAGAAGTGGAGAGAGTGAGCAGCTTCAAGTTCCTGGGTGTCAGGATCTCTGAGGACCTAACCTGGTCCCAACGTATTGATGCAGCTATAAAGAAGGCAAGACAGCAACTATACTTCATTACAAGTTTGAAGAGATTTGGTATGTCAACAACAACACTCAAAAACTTCTATAGATGTACTGTGGAGAGCATTCTGACAGGCTGCACCACTGTGGTATGTGAGGGGGGCTACTGCACAGGACTGAAAGAAGCTGCAGAGGGTCGTACATTTAGTCGGCTCCATCTTGGGTACTAGCCTTAAAAGTACCCAGGACATCTTCAAGGAGCAGTGTCTCAGAAAGGCAGTGTCTATTATTAAGGACCCCCAGCAAGAAGGAGATACAGAAGCCTGAAGGCAAACACTCAGCAATTCAGGAACAGCTTCATCCCCTCTGCCATCCGATTCCTAAATGGACATTGAACCCGTGAGCACTACCTCACTTTTTTAATATATATTATTTCTGTTTTTGTACAATTTTTAATCTCTAAAATACATATACTGCAATTTATCCATTTATTTATTTATCTGTCTGTCTGTTTATTTATTTATTTATTTATTTCTTCTATATTACCATGTATTGCATTGAACTGCTGCTGCTAAGTTAACAAATTTCATGACACATGCTGGTGATAATAAACCTGATTCTGATTCTGATAAACTGGGACCTTCTTAGCTTAGATGGGGCAGCATTTGTTAGGTATATCCAAGAGGGTTTTTAAATCAATATATAGATACAAGAGGATGGGCTGCACTGAATCCGGTGTTGGGGAATGAGCCTGGCCAGGTGACTGACATTTCATTGGGGTGAGCAGTTAGATAACAGTGACCAAACTCCTCAAGTTTTAAGATAAGGATAAGTATGGACTTTGCAGGAGGGTATTAAATTAGAGCAGGGCAATTATAAGAGCATTAGGAAGGAAATAGGGAGAGTTAATTGGGAATAGCTGTTTTGGGCAAATCCACATCTGACATGTGGAGGGTGTTTAAAGGCCAACTGCACAGAGAACAGGATGGGTGTGTTCCAGTCAGAAGGAAGGACAAGGATGGCAAAGTAAGAGAAACTTGGATTTTGAGAGAGGTGATGGATATGAAAAAGGGAAAGTATGTAAAGCTTCAGAAGTTAGAATCAAACAAACCTCTTAAGGGATATAAGGGAACCAGAAAAGAACTCAAGAAAGGAATTAGGAAAGCAAGGAAGGGTTGTCAGGACGCTGAAGCAGGGACCCAATCGCAGACCACATACTGTGTGTGCTGCGATATTTACAGAGCAGCAAATCCAGAGGGGCAGCAAAGGCAGCATCAAAGTTCAAGCGGAGATAAAAAATTACAGAGAAATCCAAAAACCAGAATCAGGAAACGGGCAGAGATGATATTCCGATGGATAGAGTTCAGATACAAATGCTGGAAAGGCTCAGGAAAACTCACTGACACAATCTGGCAACAAACAGGTGAAAACACAGGACTAGAGTACACTGAGTAATAAACAGAGAGGTAGGTGATAGGTGGAGCACAATGAGAAGTGGCAGCAAAACAGGTAATAATGAAAAATGGGTGAGAGGTGGAGTACTCAGTAATGCAGGGGCTGCACTAGAGCAGGAGCGAGGACAAGAGCACATGGGGCATGAAAACAAACAAGAGCGCATGGCAATACAAAACCACAGGCTGATGGCTAGGGAGAAAATACACAAAAAGACAAAGTTTAACTGAGGTACTGACAGGGCCATAGAAAGTCCTTGGAAGAAAATACTAAGGTATTCTCTACATACATCAAGATGAAGAAGTAGGGCCACTCAAGGATAAAGGGCGGAACATTTGCTTGGATGTGGAGGATGTGGGTGAGGCCCTTAATGAGTAATATTTACCAAGAGAAGGACATGGAGGATAGGGAGATCAGTGCCAAGAGTATTGATATGCTAGGGCTTTTTGAGGTAAAGTAGGATGCAATGTTGGGTTTCCTAAAGAGCATTAAGGTGGATAAGTCCCCAGGGCCTGATGTGATATACCCTAGGTTATCGACAGAGGCAAGGGATGAGATTGCATGGATCTTGACCAATGTCTTTGTGTCCTCTCCAGCCACAGATGAGGTCCTGGAGGACTGGCAATTAGCTAATATTGTTCTATTATTCAAGAAGTGAACCAGCGATAATCCTGGAAACTATAGACTGGCGAGTCTCACATCAGTGATAGGGAAGTTACTGGAGAGAATTCTTAGGGATAAGATTTATGTGCCTTTGGAAGACCATGCCTAATTAGCTTCAGCCAATGTGGCTTTGTGTTCCTGCTAACTTGATTGGGTTTCCTGATGAGGTGATTGATACAAGTAGAGCTGTGGAAGATGTCTACGTGGATTTTAGTAAAAAAATTGATAAGGCTCCTGATGGGAGGCTCATCCAGAAGATTAAGATGCTGGGATCCATGGTGAATTGGCCATCTGGATTACGAACTGGCTTGCTTATAGAAGACAGTGGGTAGTGGTTGAAAGACTTATTCTAGCTGAAGGTTTGTGATTAGTTGTCCACAGGAATCTATACTGGGATTTCTGCAGTTTATGATGTATGTAAATGAAACATAGAAACATAGAAAACCTACAGCACAATACATTCCCTTTGACCCACGATACTGTGCCGATTACCCAGGGTTACCCATAGCCCTCTATCTTTCTAAGCTCCATGTACCTATCCAGGAGCCTCTTAAAAGATCCTGTTGTATCCACCTCCACCACCGTTGCCAGCAACCCATTCCACGCACTCACCACTCTCTGAGTAAAAAACTTGCCCCTGACATCTCCTCTGTACCTACTCCCCAGCACCTTAAGATTGAAGACACAAATATCACATAATATATATCACACAAAGCAGCCGCCAAACCTGTATTTGGTTTCTCCAATGTAGAGGAGACTACTTCATGAACTTTGAATGCAGTTTACTAGATTGGAAAGAGTACCAATTGATTACTTCATCTGGAAGAACTATCAGGGACTCGAAGCCACATTTCAGGAAAGGGGCCGGTATTACATCTGCTGCTGTTGTGTGTGAAAATGTCTGATTGCTGAAGGTGGAAGAGTGAACCAGGGTCTCTTAAAAGGAACATCCCAATAGAAGGTTAAAGGGCAGGAGAAGCTGGAGGAACCTGAATGAATGTGGCAGGAAGTACAGAGGATGCTCTAATGAATGTGAAGGCTGGTGGGAGGAAGGTGGCCATTAAGAGAGGGTGTTGGAGTAGAAGTTTGGAAATAGAAAAGATATGCTAGTCTTGTGAAAATTGAGTATTTACAGGTCCTGCTGCATAAAATACATGATCGTTTTGATATCTCAAGGACTGTGAAATAGCTGAAAGAATGATTAATCATTCGCTTTCTAGACTACAGTAGTTCATTAAAGCTATTCTAAATTTAATCTATAAAGTATTGACAGCATTAGTTATGAAACTTAGTACCGAACAATTATAATACCATTAAAGTTAAAGGGTCATTAAGTATGCAATGCTGTTTCTGTAAATCTAAGAGTGGATTGGAGTAAACTCTCTCAAGTTGCTGGACAGTATGTAATACCTGAAATATCTTTTTCCTCAACAAAGTTTGCTGGCCTATTTGCACATGATTTATAACATACATTGTTCAGTCTCCATGTTTTTTCCCCACTGTGATCTGGCCCATAATAACAAACTGGCAATTAGGCAGGATTGAAGCTGATGTTTGCGCTGGAGTGGTGCAAAACACATTCGAAATATCCAGCTGGCTCAAGTTTAAATGGTGATGGATGCAGCAGCAGCAATTCTGCCAAGGTAACACCCAGATTAAAACAACAGAAACTTTAAACCCCCTTGAGTCAATAGAATTAAAGAAAAGGACAACCAGTCAATTAGGAGTTTTCACTGTTCTTATAAACTCATATATTTCCTTCCAAATCAACAATAGTTTTATTAATTCACTAGTGTCCCATTGACTAAGATAGATTGTGTTTGGTTTCACTAAATCCCGTTCCAACCATCTGCTTTTCAAATAGAAATGATGAAGTTAAACAAGCTGAAAGCAAAGTCTCTCTTTTTGTGAAAAGAAAGTAGCAAGGACAATAGCCAACAATAATAGCCAGGTTTGGTGAAATTAAAGAACAATTTAAACAGATGATTGAGTAAAACGGTTGAACAAATCTTTAGTCAGAATCAGGGTAAAGTTAAAAGCCATAAGGGATTGTGAAACTGTAGAGTAGCATAGAATTGTAAGTATTCTGATTTTTTTAATATGAGAAAGTAAGTAACCTGTCCTCTTGAGACTAAGTGATCCCATGTATAATAAATTACCTCCCCAAAAAGAAGACACAAGTCCTTGATAATCTTAGTCACCATGTTGCTGCAAGTACATGAGATTGATCTAATGCCCATAACTTATACATAACTACACATCACTCTGCTTCTTTTGGGAGATGTTGCTGCAGATTTTTTTTACTATTCTTTACATTCTGTTTTCTAACCATGTTTGCTGTATAATACCCATTTGCGGTGATTCATATCGCTTGCTCCAGCTTTGGATCATTGGCTAATGCAGCTTTGTCACTGTTGACCGTGGGTCAGAGTTAACCATGGACGTTGCATCCTAACCGTCACACACAAGCCAGGGCAGTACGATACGGAGAGCAAGCTGTTGCCCATGTAGCAAGCTCCCCTCTCTCCATGCAGCTGATGAATTCCAAAGGAACCACAGAGACCAATACAATTTAGCAACAGTGGTGTGGCAGGAATTGCCAGACAGCACTGAACTCACTGTAGGACTCAGCTCTGTATATTTCCTTGGGGTTTACTCCTGAAGCTTTCTCCATGAGTGGTCATAGTCAAAAGGCAGCAGAGATTTGAGATCAGAGTTCTCCTGAACTTCTTTGACTAAATGACCTCTCATATAGACAATAGATAGCATTGTGTTTTGATTAAATTCAACATGAGATGCATAACTGTAGATTTTTAAGGTAACTTCCTACTGTTGTATATCCTCCCACCATAAGTGAAAATATGACTCCTAAGATAAGGAATTGGCAGAAGAATAGAAATAATGAAAATGCTTTAACAGAATTTATTTTTGGGTGGATAAAGCACTAAAATATTACTTAAGATTGTAGACACACTGCTGAGACCATTATTTCTAAATACATCCAAGTCCAATTTGCAGATGGTGTAGACTATTTGAAAGTTGCAGTTGGTTGCAGAATTCTATTCTATTACATGTTCACGGAGTGTGGAAGTCACCAGTAAAACTTGCATTATGGTCCATCTCTATTTTCCCCATGAGTTGTTTGCTAGCCACTTCAGGAGGGAATAGAAAGTCAGTCAGACTGGTGGTCTAAAATCACACTGCATTGGGATAGTTCATAACATTAGCAGATTTCCTTCCCTAAAGATCTGCATTGAACTGAGTCATTTATTATAAGAATGTTTAGCTTTATGGTTACCATTATTGATATGAGTGTTTTATACCAGGTTTACTTAAATAGATGAATTTATATCTTCCTTATGCCATACTGGAATTTGAACTCACACCATAAATGTTGGAGGAACTCAGCAGGCCAGGCAGCATTCATGGAAAAGGCTAAACAGTCGATGTTTCGAGCCAAGACCTTCCTGAAGAAAGGTCTAGGCCTGAAACGTCAACTGTTTACTCTTTTCCATAGATGCTGCTAGGCCTTCTGAATTCCTTCAGCATTTTGTGTGTGTTACTTCGATTTCCAGCATGTGCAGAATTTCTCTTGTATGTGTTTGAACTCACACCTTTGATTTGAAAATCAGTGTGGCTCTAAAATAATCCAGTAATTTAGCCACATTCCTCTACTGTAAATAGTTAGAGTCAGAGAGTACTACAGCTCAGAAACGGGCCCTTTGGCCCATCTAGTCAATCCTGAAATATTAAATTGCCTAGTTCCATCAACCTGCATCCAGAATATAGACATCCATACTCCTCCTATTCATGTACCCATGCAAATTTCTCTTAAGTGTGGAAATCAAGCCTGCATCCACCACGCTGGCAGCTCGATCCACACTTTCACCTCCTTCTGAGTGAAGAAGTTCCCCCTCATGTTTCCCTTAAACATTTCACCTTTCACCCTTAACACATGACCTCTAGTTCTAGTCTTACCCACTCTCTTACCCTATCTATACACCTCATAACTTTGTATACCTGTATCAAATCTCCCCTCAGTCTTCTCCACTCTAGGGAATAAAGTGCTAACCTGTTCAATCTTCCCCTATAACTCAGGTTCTCAAGTCCTGACAGTATATTTGTAAATTTTCTCTGCACTCTTTCATTCTTATTGACATCTTTTCTGTACATAGGTGACCAGAACTTCTACACAATACTCTAAAATGGGCCTCACTAATTCTGTTATACACATTCAACATAACATTCATAACAGCTAGCTACCTCCAAGATAGTAATGAAATGGTCTCCAGAGGCCATCGAAGCCTTTAAGGACTGCTTTGAGGTTGTTGACTGGAATGTGCCTTGTGAGCCATATGGGGAGGACATTAACGGGCTTACTGATTGCAAAACTGGTTACATCAGCTTCTGTATGGACACTGTAACACCATCAAGGACTGTTTTTCTGCTTCCCTAACAACAAACCATGGTTCACCAGTGATCTAAAGGCTCTTCTCAACCACAAAGAGAGCCTTTAGGTCAGGAGACAGAGAGGAATTGAAACACGTGCAGAGCGGGCCAAAGGAGAAGATCAAGGCAGCTAAAGAGGAATACAGGAGAGATCTGGAGAACAAGCTTGGGTGGTGTAGCACACGGGAAGGGTGGAGAGGCATGAAGAACATCACCAGCTTCAATCAGCCTATCTGTGGATCCTCAAAATGCAGGCAGGAATGGTCTAATGAGTTAAACCTATTCTCCAGAAATTTGACAATTGCCCTCCTGGTCACACCCCCCTCAGTACACCAGCCCAGGTGCCAAGACACCCAATGCTCCCTCAGCACTAACGCCTCCCCTCCTCCCTCCTCCAGTTCAACACATGGATGAACAACACAGGCTACCACTGTCTACATCCCCTCTTTGCCCTGCACCTATCACATACCAACTGCTATCATCTGGATCTTCACCTCCTCCAACTCCTACCTTCCACCAACTCCCCAGTCATCATGGGCTCACCTTCACTACTGAACAGGTGAGAAGGGCTCTGGGGAAACTCAGACATGGCAAAGCATTGGGACCGGATGGTGTGAATCCCAAGGTCCTGAGGAGTGTGCTGAGCAGCTGTGCAGAGTTCTCCAGCGCATTTTCAATCTGAGTCTCAGTCTGGAATTTTAATTTCCCAAGTGCCTTCAATACCATACAGCCCTCATCGCTGGGGGAAAAGCTCTGTTCAATGCAGGTTGGGACCTCCATTGTATCCTGGATATGGTCTACCTGACTGGCAGACCACAGTTTATGTGGCTTCAGAGCTGTGTGTCAGACATGGCTATAAGCAGCACAGGGGACTGGATTGACTCCCTTCCTGCTTACCTGTATTCCTCAGACTTTAGATACAACACTGAGTCACGACATCTGCAGAAATTCTCTGATGACTCAGCAATAGTTGGGTGTATAAAGGGTGGTAGGAGGATGAATACAGAGCCCTGGTGGAGGACTTTGTCAAATGGAGCAAACTAAACCATTTGCAGTTCAACATCAGTAAAACAAAGGAGATGGTGATGGACTTTAGGAAGACTAAGCCTGCACTGCTCCCTGTTACTATTGATGGTGTGGACATGAATGTGGTGAGGACCTACAAGTACCTGGGGTGCACCTGGATGACAGACTTGAGTGGAGCACCAGCACAGGTGCTGTGTACAAGAAGGGCCAGAGCCACCTGTACTTCCTTTGGAATATGCAGGCCTCTCCTTCACATGCTCTACAATCTTCCATGTGGTGGTGTGCTGGGGCAATGGCATCAACACGGACAGTGCCAACAGGCTCAATAAACTGATTGGAAAGGCTGGCTGTCTTATAGGAGTCAAACTGGACACACTGGAGGCTGTGTCTACAGAAAATCCTGGTAATTCTGGACAATGTTTCTCACCCTCTGCATTAGACTCTATAATGAGTCAACCTATAGCCAGGGAAGTGATGACCCACCCCTCTTGTTAGACTGTTTGTGGTAACTTTTTTTAATTCTTTTTTATTTCTAATATTTGTATATCTGTGCACTTTTAATACTACTGTGACACTTTAATTTCCTTTGGGATCAGTGAAGTATCTATCTAACTATCCCAACTCCTGCACTGAAAACTAAACATAGGTGATACAGCTGACACCTAACAGTTCCAGCAGCTTAGATTCAAACCCGACCTGTGTCTCACATAGAACAGTACAGCATAGGGACAGATAATTCAGCCCATAAGGTCAGTGCTGACCATGATGCCAAATTTTAAACTGCACATCTCCCTGAATGTGGCCAATACCCCTCATGTCCATGTCTGTTCATCTGTCCATCTAAACGTCTCTTCAAAATCACAACTATATCTGCACCTACCACTTCCCTGGCATCTACCACTCTGTGCACACAATGCTCCAAATTTGGCCATGTCAAAGAAGTTTTATACAGATGCAACATGACTTTAATAGTTAACACCCTGACCAACGAAGGCAAGCACACTGCATGCTGTCTTTAACACTATATCTACTTTTGTTGCCACTGTTATGAGTGCTGAACAGACCTGATGGAAATGGGGTGCAGAGTTAACCATTTCCCCCACCCTCTTTGAGAACTATGAACTATTGCTATTGCCATGTTGCTAATGAGAGAGAGAAATGAAGCATGGAGGCAGGGACATCTGCTACAGATAAGAGAGAGAGGGAGACATTTGATTTATGTATTATGGCTTCTTCCTGGATTGTTTACCTTTCACTGCAAGGACGTTACTTTGCTCGTTAACATTCCTAAGGAGGCAGAAGGAGTGGCCTGATTTGATGGACATGGTCATTTTGAGTTGATGGATGGCTGATACCCCGTCAATGGGGATAAAAGACAGGTGTGGGGAGACACCCCTCAGGCACACCAGTGGACACTGACCGAGAGTTGTGCAACCACAGGAAGGTGGGGGCTTTGAGGACCGAATCAGGAGATCAGTCAATAAAGCTCACAGTGTAACGGCTGGGCCGGTGGGGACTTGTGTGTGTGTCCACTCATGCCAGAGTGACGAGTCCACCACAGAAGAACGGTCTAGCTGAGAACGGAGGGTCATAACCGAATGACCACAATGGTACGACGGAATCAGAATACAACAGAAGGTTTGCTGGCTGCAGCTGTTCAATCTCTTGCTCTCTCTCTCTCCAACAATAGCAATACAACCATAACTACCTCAGCACACATGAACTGAACTGAACTTTATATTCTTCTATGACAATTCATTTACCCCTAGACAATAATAGAGCTTGTTTATTATTGTTGATTATTATTTCTACACTTCAATGTTTATTATTGCTAACCTGTTTTATATGTATATTTGCATTTTTGATACTGTATTGTGTAGTTTACTAATTAACACCTTTAGTTTTCGGTACCACCAGACTCTAACGGATTCTTCTATTTCTGCTGGTCTGTAAACCCAGTTACGGGTACGTAACAAATTGGGGGCTCCTCTGGGATTTGATTACCAAATTGGGGGGCTGGTGAATTGGGATAGAAGTCCCTTATCTGATCTGGTTGTGTGGATAACCAGACAGGAAACCAGCAGAGATGGATATTGACAAATTTTTAAAAGAACCAACTACGGGGGGCATTAGAGGATGCCAGAAAGGTGGAATTGTTGGGTATTGCGAGACAATTGAATCTCTCGGCAGTGAAACCGGTGATGAGAAAGTTGGAGATACAGAGGGCGATAGCTGTGTATTATGTATCCCAAGGTGTGTTCCCATCGGGGGCATTGGAACTGTTCCCTGAGAGGAAACCAACCGAGAGTGAGCTTCAGCTACGGTTGGAATCATTAAGGTTGGCTGAGGAAGAGAAGAAAAGGGAGCATGAGCTCCGGATAAGGAAGCTGGAGTGGGAGGAGGCAGAAAAACAGTAAAAGTTCAAGAGGGAGAAATGGCAACGTGTGAATAGCGGGGCAGACCGTGGGGAAAAGTTTAATGTTAGTAAGGAGATTAGGTTGGTATCTCCGTTCGAGGAGACGGACATTGATCGGTACTTCTTGCATTTTGAAAAAGTAGCCGCGAACCAGAAGTGGCCTAGAGATAAGTGGGTGGTGTTGTTACAAAGTGTACTAAAGGGAAGGCCCAACGAGCATATGCGGCATTGTCTACGGAGTTGCAGAGGATTATGAGGAAGCAAAACAGGCTATCCTTCGGGCCGATGAGCTGGTCCCCGAAGCGTATAGACAAAAGTTCAGGGACTTAAGGAAGCAGTGGAATCAGACGTTCACAGAGTTTGCATACGAGAAGTGTGTGTACTTTGACCGCTGGTGCGCTGCAGAAGGGGTGGAGGAGGATTTCTACTGCCTAAGAGAGTTGATTCTGATCGAAGAATTTAAAGGTTGTGTTTCGGATAATATCCGGACATAACTGAACGAGAAGAAGAATAAGTCCATATCAGAATCTGCCAAGCTAGCAGATGAATACGCCTTAACCCACAAGATAAAATTTCCCCCAAATAAGAGCTACCACAGGAATAGTAGGGACGGTAGAGAAAGCCCACCGGCTTAGTCAGAGATTAAGCTGGGAACTAGCGGGCAAAGAGGAGGAAAAGCAGGCTGGCAAGAAGGTTCCCAACTTGATGTGTTATAATTGTGGGAAAGCTGGCCACATAGCATCTAAGTGCTTTGCTCCGAAGAAGGAAAGGGAAAGATGGTAACTTTGACTGGTTGCATTGAGCCGGTCAGCAGACCGATGAGGAAGGTGAGGTTAGATAGAGCCCAAGAGGGATGTGAGAGGTTTATTTCAGAAGGGATGGTATCTGTGAAGGAAAGAGAAACCCCAGTTCCCGTGCGGACCTGGAGAGATACTGTGGCAGGTCAGTCATTGATTCTAAGGAAGGTGTTAGACGACTTTGGTCCTGAGACTGAGACTGGAGAGGTAAATGTGTTAAAAGGTATCGGAAAAGGAACTGAGGCCGTACCTTTGCACAGAATATTTCTGAAATGTGACCTGGTATCTGGACCAGTTGAAATAGGGGTGCAATTCGAACTACCGATGGACGGTGTGGACATCCTACTCGGTAATGATCTTGCAGGTGGTGACGTGTATTCAGCGGTGAAACTGACAAGTAAGCCTGTAAGTGCTGAGGACCCGTCCATAGATTCCAAGATTTATCCCGCATGTGCAATCACTCGCAGCATGTCTAGAAAGGCGGCTGAGACAGGAACCAGTTTAAATAAGTCCAGTGTTGATTTAGCAGAGACGTTTTTACCAACCTTGTACCAGGAGAGGTTAGAGGATGGTAAAGCGGAGAATAGTGGAGCTAAGGAAAGTAAGGGGGACGAAGCAGATTTAGTGTTGTCAAGGAACAGAATTTTGAACCTTGCCCATAAGATACCCCTAGGTGGACATTTTGGAGTGAGGAAGGAGGTTATGGAGGCACAGAGCCATAATCGCTCTCTCTCTCTCTCCAACAAATTACAATACAACAACCACAACTACCTCAGCACACATGAACTGAACTGAACTTTATATTCTTCTATGACAATTCATTTACCCCTAGACATTGATAGAGCTTGTTTATTATTGTTGATTATTATTTCTACACTTCTATGTTTATTATTGCTAACCTGTTTTATATGTATATTTGCATTTTTAATACTGTATTGTGTAGTTTACTAATAAACACCTTTAGTTTTCGGTACCACCAGACTCCAACGGATTCTTCTATTTCTGCCGGTCTGTAAACCCAGTTATGAGGTACGTAACACCACTTTCAAGAAACTATGGATTTCCACCCTAAAATGCTCCATATATCAATCTCCTAAAGGTTCTGCCATTTTCTGTATACTTTTCACTTCCATTTGACTTCCCAAACTGCAACACTAACATTTGTCTGTGTGAAACTTGCATTTTGTTCCTGTAACCACATGAATGTCTTCTGTGCTGCTCCAGTTTACTCCCGTCATCCAAAGATATGCGGTTTGATGAGTTATTTGACCACTATAAGTTATCCCCACTAGATAGTTGAGTGGCAACTCTGGGAATTGTTGGGAATGTAGGGAAAATAACATTAATTAAAAAATGTGAGGCTGATAATCTGTGCAAATCAAGTCAACCTAGGTCTCTAGTTTTAGATTCCCTTACCATCTCGACTATGGGAAAATGACCTATCATTGACTTTAACTATGCCCCTTATGATTTCACATACCAATGATTATATTTCTATACTACAAGAAAAACTCTGCCTATCTTGCCTCTGCTTTTAAGTAAGCCCTTTAGTGCCCATCCTTTCCAGATTAATATCTTTCATAGAGCAAGGCAACCAGAACTGCATACAAGTGTAGTTCACCAATACCTTGTGCAGGCATAATATGGTACCTCAACTCTTGTATTCACTACCCTGATTGGTGAAGGCAAGTATGTCAAATGTCTTCTTCACAGGTCTGTCTATTTGTGTCACTACTTTCAGGGAACTATGTCTTATACCCCTCAGCATATCTGACAGCCCTCTCCAAGGGCATGTCAAGAGAAAGTTCCGGGCAGGAAAAATAACATGTAATTTAAAAAACAAACAAAATTCCAGTTACAAAATGTTTACAGCAAAGAATGACACCCTGTGCTTCTGATTATTTTGCTGGGCCAATCAGGTTGGTTGACAATCACAAACGGTTATCACTTAGTCTGTTGGTTTCTTACACTTTTTGCAACTTGATTCATAAACAATTAATGCAAAAATTCAGCAATTTTATGGAAGTCACAGGAAAGTTATTAGGCTATTCAGCAGTACTAATATCAATTGTGCTGTGGCCATGCATTTTGAACAGCAATACCTTATTAAAGTTTCATGTCTTTCTGCCCTATCATTAGTATTAAGAACTGACAAGGAGTATTTTAAAATGCACATAAAAATATCTGCAAATTTTTGAGGTAAAAGCGTTCTGTGATTCATTTTCAACATAATGGTATCTTAATGAAGAAAATGCTAGAAATACTCAACAGATCAGATATCTATGAAGCGTCACTGGCCTGAAATGTTAATTCTTGTTTTCCTTTCCACAGATGCTACCTGATTTTGTTACTGTCAGCGCGTTTTGTGTTATTTCAGATCTCCAGCATCTGTAAAGTTTAGCTTTCTGTGTCAAAACTATAGTTACATTTTCTGACTTTATGCCTTGAATATCCAGTTAGTCAAGAGAAGGTCTGTTCATCAACTTTTCCTGGAGAACTGACTGGGTACTGATGATGGAAAGGTTAAAGAGAAATGGGAGATCAGTGGAACTCAAATTGTATAAATATTTGCTCAACTAATGCATGACATTTTTCTGTTGAGTTCTTCTATCATTTGGTCATCAATATTATACTAATTCATTATAGAATAGCATCAACATACAGGATTAATTATTCAGAGGCTTGAACTGTTTACTTGGAGAACCAAATGTAAATTTCTTCATTACAGCAGCTGAAGAATTTATGATTCAATGAGCAGTATTTATGCATTTAGTTGTGATCTATAAATTAATAAATTGTAAATTAACAGGTATGCATCTATAGATTTGCTGATGATACAACCATTGTTGGCAGAATCTCAGACGGTGACAATGAGGCTGTACAGGAGCAAGATATACCAGCTAGTTGAGTGGTGTTGTAGTGACAACCTTGCACTCAATTTGGTTGATTGTGGACTTTAGGAGCGGTAAGATGAGGGAACACACACCAGTCCTCATAGAGGAATCAGAAGTGGAGTGAGTGTACCCACCCCCCCCCCCAGTCAATTTCGAAGATACCCTGAGCTATGAATCTTATCTATACTACCTGTACTCCTCCCTCTGGTGTGTCTGTCCTGTTGATAGATTATATTAGGAGACTGGCTGCACAATGTGTTTCAGTAAATCAATTTGATACATGTCTGAGTTGTGGGATAACTTTCCTAATTTAATCATCAGTTCCCAGATTTTCTTAGATAGGATATCTAATAATTGTCTGGATTGTCAGAAAATTTGCCATGTCCAAATCTCATTCCTGTGATAGAGTGTTGAAATAGGTTCCTATTGTTTAAGCGGATACACAAAAGTGTAGCACTAAAATGTCAATGCTTTATCTGTTCTGGGACCCCTACACTTTGTGATTTTCATAAATGACTTGAATGAGGAAGTGGAAGGGTGGGTTAGTAAGTGTGCAGGTGACATGATGGTTGGTGGGATTGTAGACCATGCAGAAGGTTGTTGTAGGTTACTTTGGGGCATTGACAGGATGCAGAATCCGGCTGAGACATGGCAGATGGAATTCAACCTGGAAAAGTGTGAAGTGATTCACCTTATAAGGGTCAAATTCTTAGGCAGAATGCAGGGTTAATGGCAGGATTCTTAGCAGTCTGGAAAAACAGAGAGATCCGGGCGTCTACATCCAAAGCTCCCTTAAATTTGCTCTGCAGGTTGATAGGGTTGTTAAGAAGGTGTTTGGAGTGTTGGCCTTTTTTAGTCAGGGGATTGAGTTCAAGAGTCATGAGGTAATGTTGCAGTTCTATAAAACCCTGGTTAGACCACAAGGAGGAAGGCACATTAGTTCTTTGAGGAAGTAACAAGCAGGGTGGACAAAGAAGAGGCAGAGGATGTCATTTACTTGAATTTTCAGAAGGCATTTGATAAGGTGCCACACATGAGGCTGCTTAACAAGATAAAATCCTGTAACATTACAGGAAAGCTACTGGTATTGATAGAGGAATGGCTGATGGCCAGGAGGCAGCGAGTGGGAGTAAATGGGGCCTTTTCCTGTTGGCTGCCAGTGACTAGTGGTATTCCTCAGGGGTCAGTATTGGGACCACTACTTTTCACATTGTCTATCAATGATTTGGATAACAGAATTGATGGCTTTGTGGGAAAGTTTGAAGATAGGTGGAGGGTAAGTAGTGCTGAGGGAGCAATATGTTTGCAGCAGGACTTAGACAAATTGGAAGAATGGGTAAAAATATGGCAGATGGAATACAGTGTTGGGAAATATACAATAATGCATTTTGGTAAAAGGAACAATAATGCAGACTATTATCTAAATGGGGAGGAGGATCAAACATCAGGGGATCTTAGAAGCCCTTGTGCAAGACTGCCAGAAGGTTAACTTACAGCTTGAGTCGGTGGTAAAGAAGACAAATGCAATGTTGGCATTTATTTCAAGGGGAATAGAGTGCAAAAGCAAGGAGATAATGCTGAGGCTTTATAAGACACTAGTCAGGCCGCACTTAGAGTATTGTCAACAGTTTTGGACCCTTTATCTCAGAAAGGATGTGTTGTCATTAGAGAGAGTCCAGAGGAGGTTCATTAGAATAATTCTGGGAATGAAGGGATTAACAAATGAGAAGTGTTTGGCAGTTTTGGGCCTGTATTCACTGGAATTTAGAAGAAAGTGGACGGATCTCATTGAAACCTATTGAATATTGAAAGGACTAGATAGGGTGGATGTGGAGAGGATGTTTCCTATGGTGGAGGTATCCAGAACTAGAGGGCATAGCCTCAAAATTGAGGGGTGACCTTTTCAAACAGAAGTAAGGAGGATTTTTTTTTAGCCAGAGAGTAGTAAATCTGCGGAGTGCTCTACCACAAACTGCAGTGGAGGCCAAGTCCATGAGTATATTTAAGAAAGAAGTTGATAGTTTCCTGATTGATCAGGGAATCAAAGTATATGGTGAGAAGGCAAGTGTAAGGGCTTGAGTAGGATCCAGGATCAGCCATGATGAAATGACGGAGCAGACTTGATTGGCTGAATGGCCTAATTCTGCTCTTATGTCTTATGCTCTTACAGCCTTATGACCCGAGGACTGACACTCAGTGCTTTAGGAACAGTTTCTTCCCTCCGCCATCTGATTTTGGCATCCATGAACACTACTTCACTATTTAGTTCCCTTTTTGCAAAATTTAGTTATTTTCATATATATTACATATTACTTATTGTAGCTCACAGTGATCTTTTACGTATTGCACAATACTGCTGCCACATAACAACAAATTGCGTGACATTTATCAGTGATAATAAACTTGATTCCGATTCAACCATTTTTGTTGTACTTCAATTATCTTGTTCTGTTTATCAAGAGACAAATTCAGGTCAGTTTGCCAATGTAATTGGAATGAATATAATGGCATGCATCTACATACCAAAATGTTAACTATCTACAATATTCCATTTAAATATTTTCTGAATTCTATTACCATGCTCTCAAAGTGAAAAATAAAAGCCTTAACATTGCCAAAATGAGTTGCTGGAATAATAATAAATGTACAAGGGGCAATTAATATGTTCATGGCCTAGGGTAGAAGGAGTCCATTTTAGAAAACCTAGCACATTTATTTTTCAACATAGTCCCCTCTTACATTTACACACTTAGTCCAGTGGTCGTGGAGCATACGGATCTTGGACCTCCAGAAAGTGTCCACAGCAGGGGTGATTGATAAATTTGTTGTCTAAGATAGAAGGAGATGAGTTATACAGCTCTTGTTACATGCACATGCAGTTCAACTCTTTGAGTGATTATGCAGAAAGGTTGAAGTTAATAACTCATCAGTTAATAACTCATTAGGGGTGATTGATAAGTTTTATGGCCTGAGGTAGAATGAGATGAGTTATTAACCTCAAACTTTCTGCATAATCACTTAAGGAGATGATCTGCATGTGCATGTAACGAGAGCTGTATAACTCATCTCCTTCTACCTTAGGCCACAAACTTATCAATCCCCATCTGTGGACACTTTCTGCAGGTCCAAGATCTGTATGCTCCATGACCCCTGGACTAAGTGTGTAAATGAAGGAGGGGACTACGTTGAAAAATAAATGTGCTAGGTTTTCTAAAGTTGAATCCTTCTACCTTAGGCCACGAACATATCAATCACCCCTCGTAGGTAGAAAATTAAATAACCAATTCCTTCTTTCAACTTTAGCTGCAATAGAATTGTGTGATGAACTGACCACATGCCCCATCTCTCATCAGTTAGGTAAAGTTATCAGAAATTAGTTACTAGCTGCCAATGAATTGTTCAACTGAGCAATTTGAATCCAAAGCATATCACTGACATCAAGTTTTGGTAATAATTTGACTTTTCGCCTGGCAACCCCCATCAACTCTCAGCCACTTTCAATGGGACTGTTTTATAACCACACTAAAGATCTGTAGTGTTGTCTGAGGAACACCAAGTGTCTGGTGATGGCTCCACCACTTTTCAATAACCACCGAGTACACCATGTTTATCAGCTATCTGTGTTATTCTTCCGTGCTCCCTATCATCCTTCTCTGCCCATTCCTCAATCATTTCTTTTGACCCCTAAACCCTTGGCAATACTCTCCTCTTTCCCTGATTTATTCTGAATTTTCCTTTCTCTTTCTTCTGATCCCATTTCCTCCAGTCAATGCAGTTCCGCCCCTTTCTCCGCCCACTCGACTCCAATTTACACTCAATATTTCGAGAGGAGACTCTTCATCTGGCCAGTCTAAGTGTATCGCAAAATGTTAGTTAAGCTGACCAGTGTGAATGCAGTGCCAGTCCAGGGCACCGGAGATTTTAAAACCACCTGCACTCTCCATTATAGTCAGCAAGTTGAAAATGGTGGTGTGCAAGGGAAAAATCAGCCTTTTAACTTTGAGTATACCTTCATTTTGTTGTGAATGTGCCCCACACTGGTGTTTGATATCCACTAAAATCTGATGACAGCTGGTAGCAAAAGAGAGCCCATTGAGGCAGGTTGTATTCCACTGATTGTGTTTCTGGCAGTAAATTACATGTACTCTGTGACTTATTTACAAGGATGTTGCCATGACTTGAGGACCTGAATTGCAGGGAACAGTTGAATAGATCGGTGCTTTATTCCCTGGACCGTAGAAGAAGGAGAGGAGATTTGATAGAGGTATTCGAAATTATGAAAGGTACAAATAGGGTTAATAACCATTTGGATGGTCTAAAGTGCCTGTTTCTGTGCTGTAATGCTCTATAGCTCAATGCTCCAGGTGTAGGTCAACGGAAATAGACAGAATAACAATTTAGCACAGACTAGATGGGCCGAAGGGCTTGTTTCTGTGTTGTAATGCTATGACTCTATAACATTTCAGGCAATTCATGTAACGTGGAAGAGATTAATAAAATATGCCATTTGCCGTTCAATTGTAATGCTTTTGTTAATGCACACTGGGCAACATGCAAGCAATTAGAATGAGCAACTAATTGGAAAGACATTGAATGGAAGGTTGCCAAGAACTTCACTAGCAAAAACGAAAGGTCATCCAAATACATATACTGTGAACAAAGGTTGAAAGGAAGTATTGCCCCAGTACAAGAAGATAATGAGAGGCTAAAATCTGGGAACAAAGGGACATCGGTGTTACATAATTCACATCTGTCTTTCTTCAGGAAGGGAAAGTAAGGATAAAAATCATGGCTATTACTGAATTGGAAACAGGAGTAGCTTATAAGAAAAGTGTAATGATAGTAATGAAAGCTTTGATGGGTCTATATGGAATGCTTTTCTCCACTACATTAACAGCTTTGAAGTCAAATTTATTTCTTGATCTATCTTGATGGTATGAACATTTTATGAGCTTTGGCAGCCCTCCCCCCTCCAGTTTTCTTAGCTACAAGAAAATAATATTGTTATTGGTCAATTGAGTTATTGGACGTATTATCAAAACACGTTCTAAACGTGTGTGGTGTAAATCCTTATTCCCAACCCACCCTAAATGCTGCTTGAATAACAGTAGAGCAAAAGGGGTTGAGACTAATTTCAGGGACCAAAGTGCTTCTTGCCTCACTGTGAGTAAACTTAGATACTGATTTGAGGTACAGATGTGCGAGTACACATTAAATGCTGAAGGAGCTGAGTACGTCAGGCAGGGAAATAAACAGTCGATGTTTCAGGCCGAGACTCTTCATCGTGGCCTCGGCCCAAAATGCAGACTGTTAATTCCCATCATAGTCTTGCTGAGTTCTTCCAGCATTTTGTGCGTTGCTCAGGATTTCCAGCAACTGCACAATCACTTGTGTTTATAAGATGTACTGATACAGACTGGGCCTACGTTCGTCCTCTCAGTCACATGTGCAGATAGAGGTAGATCTTCTTGTGATGTGATTCTTATGGAGAACATTATACATGTCGAATACCACGAAAACACTAGTTTTGGACAACGTGCAAGCAAACACAGATCTGAAATAATGAAGGCTTTCTGGTATCTTGTCTGAAGATACATTACTTCACTCTTGGCCCCAGTTATTGGGATCAAAATAAGGCATCCCCTCTCCAGTCAACCTTAAACTGCTTGTAACAGCAATGTTGGAATCCGTGGTTAAAGTGCAGGTTAATGTGCCTCTATTGTGGTCATCTTCAGTCACAGTACATGCTCCAGGGTAAATGCACTTTATGATGTTGTACACGTGTGCTGCACATTCACACAGTCTCCGGCTATTGCACCATGACTGATAAAATGCGTTTTTCTCCTTTTTCTGTAGGTGGTGGCAAACGTATTTGGGTCCTTCAGTCAGCGTTCATCATCCACTCCCTCTGCTGCTCACTCTCACTACTTCTTCGCCCAATCAGGCTGTGTTGCTGTGGAAATTTTTTAAAATAGGCAAAAAGCTGAAAGCTCAGGTAAAGTCCCATCAGTGGTTGACACATCGTCCTCTACTGAATATTGAGCACAGGAAATATGAAAAGCATAAAATACACGAAACACCAAAACAACATCAGAATAAGTCAACTATTAGCAGTTGGTGATTCCTTTTACTACTGAGATTGAAGACTTTCCTGTGCTTGCAGTTATACAAGGTAAGGAGATGCAAGAATCACAGCAAGATCACACAGTCATAAGGTTTGTGATAAGATCATAAGACCATAAAACATAGGAGCAGAATAAGGCCATGTGGCCCATCGAGTCTGCTCCACCATTCAATCATGGCTGATACTTTTATTCCTTCCTCAGCCCTACTCTCCAGCCTTCTCCCCATAACCTTTGATGTCGTGGCTCATGTGGTAACCTTTTCATTCTCAGAATCATCTTTGTGAACTTCCTCTGGACCCTCTCCAATGCCAGCACATCTTATCTTAGATAAGGAACCCACAACTATTCACAATGCTCAAGGTGAGGACTCACTAGTGCCTTATAAAGCCTCAGCATCACATCCCTGCTCTTATATGCTAGACCTCTTGAAATGAATGCTAACATTGCATTTGCCTTCCTCACCACTGACTCTACCTGCAAGTTAGCTTTTAGGGTGTTCTGCACAAGAACTCCCAAGTCCCTTTGCATCTCAGATTTTTGGACTTTCTCCCCATTAGGAAAATAGTCCACACATTTATTTCTTCTACCAATGTGCATGACCATGCATTTTCAACATTGTATTTCATTTGCAATTTTCTTGCCCATTCTGCTGAACTATCTAAGTCCTCCTGCAGCCCTACTATTTCCTCAACACTATCTGCCCCTCCACCAACCTTCGTATCATCTGTAAACTTACCATCTATTCCATCATCTAAATCACACAGAATAAAAAGAAGCGGTCCCAACACCAACCCCTGTGGAGCACCACTAGTCACTGGCAGCCAACCAGAATAGATCCTTTTATTCCCAGTCACTGCCTCCTACCAATCAGACAATGCTCTAACTACGCTAGTAACTTTCCTATAATACCATGGGTTCTTAACTTAGTAAGCAGCCTCATGTGTGGCACCTTGTCAAAGGCCTTCTGAAAATCCAAATATACAACATCCACTACATCCCCTTCATATATCCTACTTGTAATCTCCTCAGATAATTCCAGCAGGTTTGTCAGGCAAGATTTTCCCTTAAGGAAACCATGCTGATGTTGTCGTATCTTGTTTTGTGTCACCAAATACTCCATAACCTCATCCTTAACAATTGGCTCCAACATCTACCCAACCTCTGAGTGCAGGCTAACTGGTCTATAACTTCCTTTCTGCTGCCTTCCTCCTTTCTTAAAGAGTGGAGTGACATTTGCAATTTTCCAGTCCTCTGGCACCATGCCAGAGTCCAATGATTTTTGAAAGATCATTTCTAATGCCACCACAATCTCTAACGCTACCTCTTTCAGAACCCTAGGGTGGAGTTCATCTAGTCCGCGTGACTTATTCACCTTTAAGTCTTTCAGCTTTTTGAGCATTTTCTTTCTTGTAATAGCAACTGCACTCACTTTTCTTCCCTCACACCCTTCAACACCTGACACACTGCTAGTGTCTTCCACAGTGAAGACTGATGCAAAAATACTCATTTAGTTCATCTGCCAACTCCTTGTCCCCTGGTATTATTTGCCTAGTTTCATACTCTTTTATTTTTTTTATAATTGAAAAAGCTTTTCCAATCCACCTTGATTTTTTTTGCTAGCTTGCTTTCATATTTTATCTTTTTCCTTCTATTGATTATTTTAGTTGCTTTCTGTTGGTTTTTAAATGTTTCCTAATCCTCTATCTTTCCATTAATTTTTGCTTTGTTGAAGGCCCTCTCTATAGCTTTTACATTAGCTTTGACATTCCTTGTCAGCCGTGCTTGTATTGTTTTGCTACTTGAGTATTTCTTTGTTTTTGGAATATACTTATTCTGTACCATCCTCATTTTTCCCAGAAACTCACGCCATTGCTGCTCTGCTGTCATCCCTGCCAGTATCGCCTTCCAATTTACTTTGGCCAACTCCTCTCTCATACCACTGTAATTTCCTTTACTAAACTGAAATACTGCTGTGTCAGACTTTACTTTCTCCTTATTTCCTATCAAATTTCTAGTTGAATTCAATCATATTGTGATCATTGTCTCCTAAGGGTTCCTTTACCTTAAGCTCCCTAATCACTTCCAGTTCATTGCATAACACCCAATCCAGTATAGCTGATCCCCTAATAGGCTCAGTAACAAACTTCTCTCAAAAGCCATCTTGTAGGCATCCAAGGAATTCACTTTCTTGAGATCCACTACCAACCTGATTTTCCCAATCTACTTGCATGTTAAAATCTCCCATGACTATCATAACATTGCCCTTTTGACATGCCTTTTCTATTTCCCATTGTAATCTGTGGTCCACATCCCAGCTACTGTTGGGAGGCCTATATATAGCTGCCATCAAGATCCTTTTATCCTTGCAATTTCTTAACTCAACCCAAAAGGATTCAGCATCTTCCGATCCTACATCACATCTTTTTAATGACTTTTTGCCATTCTTTACCAGCAGAGCCACGCCACCCCCTCTGCTTACCTACTTATCCCTGCAATACAATGTGTAACCTTGGACATTCAGCTCCTAATTAGAACCATTCTTCAGTCACGATTCAGTGATGACCACATCATCATATCTGACCATCTGTAATAGTGCAACAAGATCATCCACCTCATTTCTTGAACTCCCTGCATTGAGATATAACACTTTGAGTACTGTGTTTGCTACCCTTTTTGATTCTGCATCCTTAGTGCATTGATACTCACCCTGCTGGCTGCAATTTTGTCCTATCATCTGCCTGCCCTTCCTGACAGTCTGACTGCATGCTATCTTTGCTTTTTTACCATCCGTCCTATCCTGAGTCCCTTCACTCTGGTTCCTACACCCCCTGCCAAATTAGTTTAAACCCTCCCCAACAACTCTATCAAATATTGGTCCCCCATGGGTTCAGGTCCAACCTGTCCCTTCTGTAAAGGTCATACCTCCCCCAGAAGAGATCCCAATGATCCAAGAGCCTGAAGCCCTGCCCCCTGCAACAGCTTCTCAGCCACACATTTATCTGCCCTCACTGACACGTGGCACAGGTTCTAATCCAGAAATTACTACCCTGCAGGTTCTGCTTCTCAGCTTTCTGCCTAGCTCTCTAAATTCTCTCTTCAGGTCTTCTTTGTTTTTTCTTCCTATGTTATTGGTACCAATATGTACCAAGACATCCGGCTGCTCTCCCTCCCCCTCCAAATGCTGTGGAGATGATCCAAGACATCCCTGACCCTGGCACTTGGGAGGAACATATCATCTGGGTGTCCCGTTCACGTCCACAGAATCTCCTGTCTGTTCCCCTGGCATTTGAGTCCCCTATCACTTCCTCTCCCCTCTTCCCCCTTTACATTCTGCACTGTGCTCATTGCCAGTAACCTGGTCTCCATGGCTTTCTGCTGGGAGGTCATCTCCCATAACAGTGCCCATAACGGTGTACTTATTATTAAGTGGAATGGCCAGAGGAGTGCTCTGTGCTAACTGCCTATTCACCTTCCCATTCCTTCTCCTGACAGCCACCCAGCTACTCGCCTCCTGCAACTTCGGGGTGACGACTTCCCTGTAACTCTGATCGATGATTTCCTCACTCTCCCGCACAAGCTGAAGGTAATCCAGCTGCTGCTCCAGATCCCTATCCCGGCCCTCAAGGAGCTGCAGCTGGATGCACTTCACACAGATGTACTTCCCTGGGAGATTCTGGGTTTCCCAGGACTCCAACATCCAACATGAAGAGCACACAGTGACCATTTAAACTACACTAAATACCCCTGACAAAAGGGGTAAAAAGGGAAACTTAACAGAGACTTACTCAGAGCCAATGGCTCTTCCAAGCCAAGGCCTGACACTCCCACTCTCACCACCAGACCACTCCCGACACTGGCTGCTCCGCGTGTCCCTTCTGTACTTCTATTTCCTCTGCTCTGCAGACTGGGCTACCGGAATGACACTGAGCACCTGCAAAGCTCTCCTTTTAAACGAGCGCAGACAACCTGTGAGTGTGTTGCTCCCAGCACTGACACCAAATTCCCATGAAGCCCTCCCTTTAAACTATGTGATCTCTCTGCTTCTCACTACTCATGACACCCGTCAACAACCTCACTGAACTGGTGAAAAAGATAAACAAAACCCTGGAAGAACTGATCAATTCAAGTAGCGGCTGTGGAGGCAAAAGGAGCAGGACGACATTTCAGGTCTAAACCCTGCATCAGGATGGAAAGGGAGGTGGAAAGATTTCCAATATAGCAGAATGAGGGAAGTGGATATTAGAATCTTGTAGGTAATAGGTGTAACCAGATTGAGAGGGGGAGGCGGACAATGGAACTGGGTGGGGGAGGGGTAAATAGGGCAGGGGCTGGTGGGTGAAATGTGGAATCAGATGAGGAGATGTGCACAAATGGAGAAAAAAAACTAGGTGGATAGGAAAGTATGTCGGAAAAAAATCCCAGTTGGGGTTGTCTGGGTTACCTGAAATTGAAAAATTCAATGTTCATACCGTCAGGTTGTAAGATACAAGTAGAATATGAGATTTCCATATTGTGTTTGGCCTCTTTGCAGCAATAGAGAAGGCAGAGAAGAGACACGGAGTGGGATGCTGGATTAATATGACATTAATATAAGCTCGAAAGAGCAGGTGAGAGTAAGAGTTTAGGTAATCTGCAAAATGGCTACCTAGTCTGTACTTGTGAGCACTGAATGCAGTCAACCAGGCTGGAAGAGGTCCGGGGAGGTTGAAGACAAAAGTTTAAAAGAAAACAGGCGCTGCCTTCTCTAGTAAAGTGTCACTTGTCACCTTTGAACAAAGACAATATTAAGTTTCAACATGAGAGCAGCATTAACCCTATACAACTTTTAAGGATCTGTGTGCCAAGCCCTCAGTGCTGCAATAGAGTTTCAACCTCAATGTTTTTACATGTGTCCCTGGTATGAGACTTGAACCTACAATCTCTTGAATTAGTTCCTATTGAGTCATAGTTAATGTGGCTAACAGTCCAAATTTGATCAGACTAAATGCCAATTATGTCAAATACATAAAAATTCCAAATCACCATAGCAACAAGCCTGACTACATCCCTAATGGTTTACTTATTTTTCTGCCTTACTCATAGATTTGCATTTTTAGTATATTTATCCATTTTCCTTTCAAAGGCTTTTATAAATTGTGCCTCCAGCATTGTTTCTGGTACAGCATTCCAACTCTTCAAATATCTTTCCACATAAACCATCACTTCTCAGCTTTCTTTTTTGTTGATGATTCTAATTTCTTGCCTTTTAGCTATGATCTAATATAATCATTACTGCACATATTCTGAACATAATCTGTGGCCCATTCCAAGTTCTGTACAGTTTTAGTATTCTCTCTTGTGTTTACATTTGCTGCTGTCTTTTATAAAACATTTTGTGCGTGCACAGCTTTATCAACTTTCCCTACTTTTATGCATTTGTATAGCAGACCCTCAACTTCTGTTCCACTGCTCTTTTGAAGTTTTATTTAATTTGTTTTCTTCCTCCTCTTGAAATGTATTCCTCATCATTCTCTCCACTGACTATCTTTGATAACCCATTTCAATCTTCTGGCCTTTCATCTTCTGAAATTGCTTCAATTCTCTTCACAATTAATCCCTTTCCTATTTATTCATAAAATTAAACACCAATATCAGTAACAACATTGTGTGTTTTGTACCTAATTCAGCGTGAAGCATGTCAGTGCTAATGATCAAGTTACTTTTCAGCATAAGACACTCTAGGCAATATTCTAAAGCTTTTCCAAGCAGAATGAATTAGTAAAAGCCACAAAATAGGGAGGTGGGACTTATCCACTGCCTCTGTGATCTTCAAAACAAAACCCCACACCTGCCATGGATAGCCAGTGATTGTAAAATCAGATCTAAGCTCATTAAAATGCAGATGATAGTACTACAACATAGACAGAATACTATTTCCCCATTCAAGTCAGGACTGAATGAAGTATACTTTGCACATTTAGGCTGACTACCAGTAAAACAGCACATACATTTTTTTTTACCCTTTTCTGGATAGGACTAAGTGAAGAGAAGCTCCCCCCCCCGGAGTCACACAAAACCATTATATCACCTCCACTTCCAGGCGATGGCTTGTGGCTTGACCGCCCAACAACCCAACCCAAGTAGTTTTTGGTTGGGTGTATTCCTGGAGGATTCATCATACAACCTATTTCATCCAGCTGCCCTGATCATACCCTATTGTCATTGGTTGCCTAGCAATTGAGCCTTGTAGCACACAACCCTTCCTATAGTAATCAAAAAGTGAACATATACTGTATTTCATAACCTGACTGATAGAGTGAAGACTCATTGAAACAGAACCTTTTTCTCCATGTATATTGCTTTTGTAACCATTCATTCAACATCTTAAGCTGCAATAAATTCTCCATTGAAGAATTTCTTTGAACACTTTGATTGCCTCTACATTTTTTCTCCTGTGTCTATAGTAAGTTATAGATGAATGCTTAAATTCAGAACTAGGTTCAAAGCCAGAGTTAAGTCTACTAAAGCAGCTGCAATTGAATTTTCATCTGTATTCTGGAGATCAGTCTTTAATTGCAGAAGAATTCAAAGTAATCGTGGAGCATTGACAATCCAGTGCTCGCTTTCTGCCAGTCAAATGTTCCAGATACTCAGCCTCCAGAAAAGATCAGATCTCCCACTAGGAATATTGAAGAGCCAGCTGGCCTGCTTCACTACCAGACTGGCTGCTCAGAGCCTGCTCGGTGCTAAATCTTTTCTCTGGTGTCAACATCAAGCACTCCCAAAGCAAGCAATAGAAAAAATTCTCACACTGGCCGTCCTTGTCCTGAATCTTGGATACATTTTGTGATTAGACTATGTTTCTGGCTAGTACGGATAAAAGCCAGAATTTCAAGAAATGGATGCAAGAGCTTCTACTTAAGGTTTGACAAATGTTCAACAGCAAATTCTCATCTTTCATGATTAAGTACAAAGTACAAGCTGTTCTCTGCAGTTTTGATAGCAATATAGAGTTGCCTTTTCTGTTTTTTCTGATGCGCTGCCTGATACAGAGGATGTTTTATTTCCAAAGAATTATGAGGCTGTTGAGAAGGTCCATGCAAGATCTGCAGACTTTACCACCAGTGGGTTGTTCGGAAAGTTCTGTGTTTCTCAAACCAATTTCCACTTGACCTCCACGTGTCAGCCTTCACTGAGAGGTGATTCTTGGGACATGGAAAGTGATTCATGTTTTTCTTGGTATCATTATGAACCTTGGTTGTCAAAAAGCAGTGTGGTGTTAGAGGGAAGGTTATTTAACCCTGTACCAAAGATTCACTGGAAAGTTTAGCAAGGTCGTCACTTGTCACAGTGAAGGTGCAGCAACGATGAGATACTGCTATTTCTGAACAGGACAAATTACTATCAACATTGAACCATGCAAAGTAGTTACCAGGTATTCTGACAACTTTAATGAGTGACCCTTTCAACACCTATCAACACTATTAAAACTTAAAACTTAAGATAATGTGGCTTACAGAAATTGAAGAAAAATACTTGCATTTATTGATTGCTTTAACACATGTATCGACAAAATTTAAAACTTTTTACTAAGAAATAGCCAAAATGATGTTGCTTTCAGAAAGAGTTCAGTGATTGAGTTGATTATGCCTGATTTTCAAGTAAGCTAACATTTTACAATTCTGCACTCAATATTCAAAGCAAATAAGGATTAAATTAAAGTTAGAATCAGAATCAGGCTATTATCACTGACAAATGCTCTCAAATTTGTTGTTCTGAGGCAGCAGTACAGTACTGTACATGAAAAAATGTTACCAGTTACAATTGTCATGGATGAGGATTTCATTTCTTTTCTGAAGAACAGCAATGCATCTCTGCAGCACAATCATAAACCTATTTTCTTGCAGAGAAGTAGCTGGTCATCTGAAATGTTGCAGTATCACAAGCAGGACTAGATTTAATGTATCCAGTGTTTCAATGTCTGGTATGACTATCTAAGGAGCTCTTTAGTTCGCCCCATCTCTGCAACCCCCCCCCCCCCAGAAAACTTCTTTCCACCCTGCCTCATCAACTCTTCCTTCCTATGCAGTAGAATGTTTCCAGAAACAAGGCCACACCATAATCACAATTATTTTGTCATGTGATGCCATTGGCTTTTTGCAGTCACTATATATTCTGATCTAACGTGCTTGTAATTGCAAACTCAAGAACTTACTCCATTTAACGCAAACAAAAATGCAGCAGACTCTAGATTCATCACATGGATAAGGGAGCCAATGGGGTTCACTCATCAGCCTGCAGGCTTTAATGGATGTTGCAAGGACCATGAAAAGAAAGGAGGTTCCAAGCTTCTTTACACCGTGACTCGGAGAGATATGGCAGAACCTATTAGACATACCCACTCTTTCTTTTCCATCCTACTGCAGAACAAGTCCCTGAAGAACTTTGATGAGTGGGAAAACTCCTCCAAGGAAGTAATGTCCTGTTTCTTACCTTTCCCAAGTACCCGCATAGTAACGTATTCCCTGGTTGGTGCACCTGTGAATTACAGCTAGCCAGTTTCAATGGAACCCTCAGCATAAATTACTAACAGCAGGTAATAGTGATGCTGGAAAATGCTAGAACTTAGCAATAAGCACAAGAAGCTGGCTTCTAGCTTGCATATGCAACAATGCCTTCAAGTATACAAGCACCTCCCCTAGGACTTGGGAGACTGGAATAGAGGCCTGTTACATCAGTCAGAGTTGAAAGCAGCTCAGAAAGACTGCTATCCAAATCCTGGGCTTTCACATGCTATGAAGTTACAGATGGCTTAGAAAAGTGCTAGAGACCAATATGGAACAGGTAGGTGGATGAAATCACTTCATTACAGTGTAATCTACAGAGACTATGTGTGGGCACTGTAGCAAAGGAGTTATTATATCGTCTGCTGGGGAAACATTAATGGACATCCTCACAGAGAACAAGAATCTGAGAGGCATTGGTTAGCTAAAGGCTCAGAGGCTGTTTCCCTCATAGGAGAGCCTAGAACGCAGTGTAATAATTCTGTGATAAGGAATCAATAAATTATAATTTATACAGGCATTTTTCAACAATGTGTTTTGCAAAATTATTTTTTGCTTAATTCTCTTCACCTTCAATCTATATTTATGACCCTCAGGCCTCTACCCCTCCACCAAGAGAACAGCCTCCAGACCCCTCATAATTTTACACTATTTTACGAAGCCACTCCTCAGCCTTCTCTGAAGAAAACAATTCAGATTCTCTAGTCTATCCTAATCACAGCCTGGGAACCATCTTCATTGATTTTTTCTGTTTGGAGTCTTACATCCTTGCTGTAATGTGATGAACAAAATTGCACACAAGTGCAAATTGAGCTGAACTTGCTTCTATTTCGTGTTCCCATGTTTTTATGAACCATCTGATTGTCCACTGAAAGGGGAAGCAAAGGGTAAAGGGGAGATGTAATCCCATTCTGATATTTATCAATTTCTCATGTACATAGTTGTAGCAGGTAGAATGACATAACCACTTGTGCCTATTCACACCTACAGTCGGTGGCCACTTCATTAGGTACACCTGTACACCAGCTCGTTAATGCAAATATCAAATCATTGGCTGCAAATCAATACATAAAAGCATGCAGATATGGTCAAGAGATTCAGTTGTTGTTCAGATAATGCCTCATAATGGGGAGGAAATGTGATCGAAGTGACTTTGTGAAACGATTGTTGGCACCAGATGGGGTGGTTTGAGTATCTCAGAAACAGCTAATTTCCTGGGATTTTTACTCATAACAGTCTCTAGAGTTTACAGAGAATGGTGTGAAAAAAAACAAAAAAAAAATCCAGTGAGCAGCAGTTCTGTGGGTGAAAACGCCTTGTTGATGAGAGAGTTTAGAGGAGAATGGCCAGACTGGTTCCAGCTGACAGGAAGGCGACAGTAACTCAGAAAAACATGCATTGCCACGATGGTGAGCAGGAGAGCATCTCTGAATGCACAACACCTTGAACCTTGAAGTGGGTGGGCTACAGCAGCAAAAGACAATGAACATACAGAAATATACTCATTGGCTACTTCATTAGGTACAGGAGGCATCTAATAAAGTGGCCACTTGGTGTATTAGCATGCACACAGATTTAAATAGCATCATATAGGGATGAGTTCAATCTGTCACTGATATTTTCTGAAGTGTTGTAACCTTCAAATTTACTTTGATGAAATGTGACTTACCTTGAGCCCTGTAGACTTAGATCTTTTACTTCTGCAATACAACATGCAACCCTTCTTGTGATCTAGACTGGAACCATATCTTTTGTGAATCATTCTAAAGGCATTAAGACTTGTAACAAATCATTAAACTCATTCAAGACACAGTGAATAACAGCATAACAGGCCTGTTAAATTCAAATTAAGAGAATGGATGCTGCAAGATTAAATGATCCTTTGAACACCAAACTGCTCTCATTATGCATTAGACATCATCATAGATGCTCTAAAATATAATTTACATTGCAAACTATTTAATTTATTAACATTGAATTTATTACACTGTTTTAAAGCATTCCCCTACGCAGCCGGTTGAACCTAAACCTTTAAATTGTTGGCGGTAAGTTTAAATATTTCCTTTTATTCCAGGCATACTATAGGTAGAGTTTCAGTATTTTGTTGTTATTTATGACCTGACTCTATTGCCTCAGTTTTAAATCAGAAAAAGACAGTTCTCTGAATGAACCTTATTCAATGCATTTACAGCTCTCCCTTTTGAAAAAGCCAGGAATCTGACCCAGATTTTAGTAAAGCTGTCCAGCACACCCATTTCAAAAGCTTTATTCCCAATTTAGCTTGGTAATCAGCTCTGCTGAATTCAAATGAAGAGTTGATGCAGCAAATCCAAAACTGTATGATCACTTGGATACCGAACTTCTCTTAATGTCTGCAACAAAAACTTTAATTAATATGTCCAAAGTATAATTTACATCTGTAAGCTGTGCAAATTTTCTATTTTAATTGGGAGCTGAATGTGCTTTTGAACACATTTTAATGCAACTTCACTCTGAGGGAGCTAGACCCTGAAATTCTGAAATGTGACACACATTAAAAGACTTTGCATTGAAGTTAAATTGTTCCCTTTTTATTCAAAGCACGTTTTAAGTGTAGAGGTGGGGCCAAGACATACACACATGCTGCACTCTTCTAACACTGTGGGGTTCAGAATCAGATTTAGAATCAGATTCAATATCACTGACATTGTGATATTTGTTGTTTTACAGCAGAGTACAGTGCAATACATATACTATAAATTACAATAAGAAATATTTGATTTATATATATGCAAAGTAATGCAAAAATAGAGAAGCAGTGTTTATGTGTTAGTTCATTCAATTCAATTCAAGTTTAATTGCTATTCAACCATGCATGAACACCCACCAATACAGCCCATGAGATAGCATTCCTCTGGAGCCAAGGTGCAGAACACATGTACCGATAGTGACACTGCACAAAGCACACATAGCACGTACAAAATAGCAAGCACGTGAAGGTATCAGTAAGATACAGCCACACAATAAGAAAGTCTAGACTCGATCCTCAGAAATCTGTAGTCGACCACAATAGAGCTTGTCTTCTGCCGAGTAATCACTGGGGGCAGCACCGAGTCCAGCCTGGACGCTGTGCCACACTGCCCCCGGTGGTGATTGCCAGCTCTGACGCCTCTCTCCGATGCTTGCAGCTGTAAGCAGGTGACACTGCAGCTTGAGGCCTTGTCTTTGCACGTACAAGATAGCAAACAATATAGGTTATCAGTAAAGTACAACCACACAAACATATATATATAGAGTCAGATATCTGATGGTGGTGGGGAAGAAGCTGTTCCTAAAACACTGAGTTTCAGTATGCAGGTTAATACAGATCTCGTATTGAATACAAATTAAGGCACATTTTACATAGGCCAGAAATACTGACTGAAACTGTAATCTTTCGTGAGATTGCCTACAAATGAAGTCCAAATTTCAAAGATTCTGCTTCTACTCTGTTGATTTCAATATCAAAGCAGGTGACTGGAAATATTTGGCCCTGTGGAATTCAGTAGCAGTCTCAGCTGGGTGACACATGCTCCAAATTTGCACAGAAGTTGACAATAGGACTGAAGCTGTGCACCATTGACTTGAATAAGTATTTCTTTTTAATCAAGCACATTTTGCATGTTAAGTAAATAAGACACAACAAAGCCAAACACTAACAGGACAGAAAGCACATGGGGATGAACTCTTTCTCCTTCTCACACAAACACACAGAGCTTTTAACTTAAGAAGAATCTGACTTTAAATTTGGCACGTCAATTATGAACAAAACAATTCTCAATGTTTCAGTTTGTTGCTGCAGTAAGGTCAGACACTACATAAAAGTAACATTTGGAGGGAGTGCCAGCTTTTTGGTGGAGCAATTATTCACTTAGACTAGAAATGCAAAACATTTTGGAAGGGGTTTCTTTATGTTGAAGCAACTACGATAAAAACCCCTGTAATTCTGATATTAAGTACTCTTCAGTCTCATTGAATCCAAACAGCCTGTAATGAATGCATTGTGCTGGAGTGAAAGCAATTCTTGTTTTCGAAGAATTCAAAACAGAATAGAAGTGATAAGGCATGTTTCCCAAATCCCAACCTCTCACAGGACTAATATGTGATGCTGAGGGGTAAGATGAGGGAAGTCTAAACACTGATTAAACATTTACCTATACCTACTGGTAACCAGATCTGCATTCAGAAATCAGAATATAGTTTTGCCCAAGGGTAGAGAAACTTAATGTTACAACTAGAGAATAATGAATGAGGTTTCCTATAAGCTTCACAATAGCACTAGAAAGGGTAAGATGCCTCCCAACATAGAATATACATATAGGAAAAATAATTCAAAAGCCATCCCTCCAGAGCTATTTTGTTCTTCTGAGATCTCTACCATAATAAATCGAAAACATTTTCATTAATGATTCACAGCCCTGCTCAAAAGTTATTTTTCCATTTTCTAATGAGTTTGGTCATTTCTAGCCAAAATACTGCTCATATCAGTCATAGATTTCATACAGGAAAATATTTCTTCAACAGCAATCCCAAACAATAGGTACACTTGAGTGTTACCTTTTTAAATCAAGTTGCACATACAGTATCTCTTCACGCTTTGCTTACTGTCACGTTTTAACTCAATAAAAATTCTTATCTCATGATAGTATCTGCTCTCATTATGGGACAGCTGCAACGGCAATTATTATTTTAAATGTCTTAATCTGGAGGCTGTTCAGGCATTACCTAGATCTGGTGTAATCTGCCAGAACAAGAACCTTGTTCATTTCAAAGACGCTGTTTCCCTTATTAACTTTTATGTTCCTTCAGAAACATTCTAAGTATGCGTCAATAATATTTGACTAGAGTGAGCGTAGGAGCTATCAAGGATAAAAGAGGAAACGTGAGGCCGGAGTTGGGGGAGGTAGCAGAGGTCCTTAATGAATATTTTGCTTCAGTATTCACCAATGAGAGGGAACATAATGAACGTGAGGATGGTATAAAGCAGGCTGAAAGGCTGGAGGATGTGCTGGAACTTTTGAAAAGCATTAGGACAAGTAAGTCCCCAGGGCCAGAAGGGACATGGGTTCCATAGGAAGCGATAAAAAAGAGATTGTGGTGCCTTTGGCAATGATCTTTGTGTCCTCATTGGCTACAGGAGTTGTCCCAGAGGATTGAAGAATGGCAAATGATATTCCTTGCTTCAAGAAAGGTAGTAGGGATAATCCTGGGAATTAACATAGAATAGTACAGCACATTACAGGCCCTTCAGCCCACAATGTTGTGGCGACCCTCAAACCCTGCCTCCCATATAACCCATTGAACATAGAATAGTACAGGAATTATAGACTCCTTAATCAGAGAGTCTTACATCAGTGCTGGGAAAACTGTTGGAGAGGATTCTTAGAAACAGAGAAACATAGAAACATAGAAAATAGGTGCAGGAGTAGGCCATTTGGCCCTTCAAGCCTGCACCACCATTCAGTATGATCATGGCTGATCATCCAACTCAGAACCCTGTACCTGCTTTCTCTCCATACCCCCGATCCCTTTAGCCACAAGGGCCATATCTAACTTCCTCTTAAATATAGCCAATGAACCGGCCTCAACTGTTTCCTGTGGCAGAGAATTCCACAGATTCACCACTTTCTGTGTGAAGAAGTTTTTCCTCATCTCAGTCCTAAAAGGCTTCCCCTTTATCCTTAAACTGTGACCCCGCGTTCTGGACTTCCCCAACATCAGAAAAAATCTTCCTGCCTCTAGCCTGTTCAATCCCTTTAGAATTTTATACGTTTCAATAAGATCCCCCCCTCAATCTTCTAAATTCCAGTGAGTATTGTTACGAATGTGCCGCAACTCTGAGGGGCCGAAGGGTACAAAGTAGCCCCCTCCTTTTTGAGGATCGCAAGATCGCTATTAATTCAGGTCTGGGACCCAGGAAATGAGAGAAAGACACGCAGAATCCACAAGGGTTTGGAATGTGTCCTGGCCCCCAGAAAGGCGGAACCATTGATAACGACTATTGTCTCTTGGAGACGGAATTGTGTATTGAGTACTGTACTATTCATTGAAGCCCTCAGGGAATGACCAGAGTGGGCTGGTTGAGGGATTGCATCATCCCAACCTGATTGACATCTGAGACCCTGTGAGTAAGGATAAAAGAGGGTCTGGGGAACAACCCCTTTAGACACACCAGGAGAAACGCTAGAAATCCCGTGACAGCCGGTGGGGGGCTCGCGTGTGTCCTTTCCCTTTGCCGGGATTGGGGCCTTACCACGGAAGAACGGCTTTAGCTAAAGGAGAAACCAACACCAACGGAACTCTGGAAGGATCGACATCATAAAAAAGGAAAAGCTGGCAAGTTTTTAAAAACTCTCTCTTGACTCCAACCAAAGGCTGCAGCCTGAATGAACTTGAGTGAGTTTTATATTTCCATCGGACAATACATTATCCCCTAGACAACGATAGAGCTTATTTCTTATTGATTATTATTATACCCGCACTTTTGGATTTAGTATTGATGACGTATATTATCTGTATGTTTGCATTGATATTATTTTTGTGTATTTTTACTAATAAATACTGTTAAAAATAGTACCATCAGACTTCAACGGACCTCTCTATCTTTGCTGGTAAGTGACCCAGTTACGGGGTACGTAACAGTATAAGCCTAGTCGATCCAGTCTTTCTTCATATGAAAGTCCTGCCATCCCAAGAATCAATCTGGTGAACCTTCTTTGTACTCCCTCTATGGCAAGAATGTCTTTCCTCAGATTAGGGGACCAAAACTGCACACAATACTCTAGGCGCGGTCTCACCAAAGGCCTTGTACAACTGCAGTAGAACCTCCCTGCTCCTGTACTCAAATCCTTCTGCTATGAATGCCAACATACCATTTGCCTTCTTCACCGCCTGCTGTACATGCATGCCCACCTTCAATGACTGGTGTACAATGACACCCAGGCCTCATTGCACCTCCCCTTTTCCTAATCGGCCACCATTCAGATAATAATCTGTTTTCCTGTTCTTACAACCAAAGTGGATAACCTCACATTTATGCTCATTAAATTGCATCTGCCATGAACTTGCCCACTCACGAAACCTATCCAAGTCACCCTGCATCCTCTTAGCATCCTCCTCACAGCTAACACTGCCGCCCAGCTTCGTGTCATCCGCAAACTTGGAGATGCTGCATTTAATTCCCTCGTCTAAATCATTAATATATATTGTAAACAACTGGGGTCCCAGCACTGAGCCTTGCGGTACCCCACTAGTCACTGCCTGCCATTCTGAAAAGGTCCCGTTTACTCCCACTCTTTGCTTCCTGTCTGCCAACCAATTCTCTATCCACATCAATACCATACCCCCAATACCGTGTGCTTTAAGTTTGCACACTAATCTCCTGTGTGGGACCTTGTCAAAAGCCTTTTGAAAATCTAAATATACCACATCCACTGGCTCTCCCCTATCCACTCTACTAGTTACATCTTCAAAAAATTCTATAAGATTCGTCAGACATGATTTTCCTTTCACAAATCCATGCTGACTTTGTCCGATGATTTCACCTCTTTCCAAATATGCTGTTATCACATCTTTGATAACTGACTCTAGCATTTTCCCCACCACCGATGTCAGATTAACCGGTCTATAATTCCCCGGTTTTTCTCTCCCTCCTTTTTTAAAAAGTGGGCTTACATTAGCCACCCTCCAATCCTCAGGAACTAATCCAGAATCTAAGGAGTTTTGAAAAATTATCGCTAATGCATCCACTATTTCTTGGGCTACTTCCTTAAGCACTCTGGGATGCAGACCATCTGGCCCTGGGGATTTATCTGCCTTTAATCCCTTCAATTTACCTAACACCACTTCCCTACTAACATGTATTTCCCTCAGTTCCTCCATCTCACTAGACCCTCGGTCCCTTACTATTTCCAGAAGATTATTTATGTCCTCCTTAGTGAAGACAGAAGCAAAGTAGTTATTCAGTTGGGCTGCCATGTCTTTGTTCCCTATGATCAATTCACCTGTTTCTGACTGTAAGGGACCTACATTTGTCTTGACCAAACTTTTTCTTTTCACATTAGAGACAGGATTTATGAACATTTGGAGAAGCATACTCTGATTAGGGACAGTCAGCATGGCTTTGTGAGGGGAGGGTCATGCCTCACAGCCCTGACTGATTTTTTTTTTGAGGAACTAACAAAACTAATCGATGAAAGTAGATCAGTGGATCAAAGTTTTAAAAAAGGCTCAAAGATTAATTTATTATCAAAGTATACAACTCTGAAATTCTTCTTCTCCGGATGGTCATGAAACCAAGAAAGGCAGCACAATCATCAACTATATGTGGCATACATGGCTTTTAATAAGATATTTGACAAAGCTGAATGGTGGGCTCATTCAGAAAGTGAGGAGGCATGGGATTCAGGGAAATTTGGCTGTGTGGATTCAGAATTGGCTTGCCCATAGAAAGCAGAGGGGGTAATAGGCGGAGTGTTTTCTGCCTGGAGGTCGTGACCAGTGGTGTTCCGCAGGAATCTGTTCTGAGACCCCTGATCTTTGTGATGTTTATAAATGACTAGTGGAAGGGTAACTTAGTTAGTTTGCAGATGACACAAAGGTTGATGGTTTTGTGGATAATACACAAGCTTATTGTAGGTTACTACAGAACAATGATAGGATGCAGAACTAGGCAGAGAAATGGCAGGTGAGTTCAATCTGCAAAAGTGTGACATTATCATTTTGGAAGGCTGAACTTGATGGCAGGGCACAGGGTTAATGACAGGATTCTTATAGCAATGGGCGGAGGGCAGGAATCTTGGAGCCCTTGTCCATAGATTCCTCAAAGTTGCCACACAAGTTGGCAGAGTGTTTAAGAAGGTGTCTGGTGTGTTGGTCCTCATTAGTCAGGGCACTGAGTTCAAGAGCTGTGAGGTAATGTTGCAGCTTAGACTACGCTTGAAGTATTATGTTCAATTCTGGTCCCTTATTATAGGAAGAATGTGGAAGCTATAGAGATGGTGCAGAGGAGATTTACCAGGATACTTCTTGCATTAGAGAGCACGTCTTATGAGGGCAGTTTGAGCGGGCTGGGGCTTTTCTCTTTGGAGTGACGGAGGATGAGCAGTGACTTGATAAAGGTATATGAGATGATAAGAGGCATAGACAGAGTGGACAGCCAACGACATTCAGAGGGTAGAAATGTCTCATACAAGAGGGCATAATACATGATGGTAGATTCATCAGGGACTTTTAAGGGATGTTTCGACAGGCATGTGAATGTGTGGAAAATGGAAGAATGTGGACATTGTGTAGGTGTAAGGGATTAGTTTAGTTGGCCATTTGATTATTAATTTATGTAGTTCGGCACAACATGATGGGCCAAACAGCCTATTCCTGTGCAGTCCTGTTACATGTTCTATGTTCTATAGTTGTAAGGTGCTTGCAGGAACGTGTAAGGGGAATATCAGAGGTTGGCTTTTTACACAGAGAGTGGGAGGTGTTCCACAGGAATATTCCAATACAGTAGTGAGACCAGATCAATTGATTATGGCAGAAGTAGAAAGCCATTGAAAAGGTGCAATATTTCTCTTGACATCTGTCTTGAGGTCAGATTTCAGTTTATTTTTGTTGACTGAAATAAATAGAACTGCTGAGCATATCATCTCTGCTCCTTCAATGTGCCAAATATTTTATCAACGATTCCTCAATGCTTCCATCTTTTCGCCATTTTCTTTGTCTTCAAACGTCACTTCAGGGACAACAATTTATTTCCCTGCCCTAGGGAGCTCTGAAGTAAATTAGACTATTTCAGGGAAAAAGTTTCCTCAGAATTGGTGGGGCATGGAGTGACAAAGCACATAAAACAAAATTGTTCTTTTCAAAATGAAAGGATAGTTGAAACATGCTTTAATTTAGTTTTTTAAATTTAGTGATACAACACAGAACAGTCACGCTGCCCAGCAACCCAGTAAATTAACTCTACTTTAATCATGGGACAACTTACAATGACCAATTAGCCTACTAACTGGTATGTCTTTGGACTGCCGGAGGAAACCAGAGCACCTGGATGACATCCACGCGCACACGTTTGGACTTTTTCAAAGGAAGAAACCTCAAACACAATAATAGAAATACAAAAGTAAATTAAATCACTTACGAAACTGCCCACAATTATATAGTCTATTTAATGGGATTTCAAGTGCCTATTAAAACATATGGAATATAGCAAAGTTTGGATAACTGTAACAATGCAGAATGAGGGATCCCCAGTTGAAGCTGTATTTGTAATTCAAACAGAACATTCAGGCACTAGGACCATAGGGGAATCCTTTCAAGCCCATTTTAGGGAAACTGTGATTTCAAATGCAAACTCCCACACAGCTAGCAAGGATCAAGTATTCCAACAAAGCTAGAGTTCACGAGCACAGAAGTAGAGAGATTCCAGCAGTCCGGACCCGGCACAGTACGCCACATCTAGCTCCAGAGGCAGAGGTCTTTTCCGGATGTCTTCACCGCAAGCAGTATTGGCTTTAAGACAGGAGAAATTTGATTTGTGAAATGGAAATTGTTTTGAATTTAAATCTTATCACACACAAACTGGACTTAAGCAAAGAACAGTGATTCTGTTCCCTTTAAGTTTGAGGTAAGGAATTTTGATTTGGTGTGCTGTTAAATGCAGTGCATGCATTGAGGATCAAAATATGGATCACAGTCACTCGTTTGCAACATCTGTTGTTAATGCTTAACACAGCTGAATTCTGAGAACAATCAAAAACTATTTACTAAAAGAAAATGGCAATAGTATTCAGATTAATTTAAAAGTTGAGGAAGAAATTTCCACTTTTTGTTCCTGGGAATTATTAAGGTATGCTAACATGAAACCATTAATGAAGACAAAATTATCCACTTGAAAAGATCAGGTGAATAACCACAGTCCATTGAGGAAGGTATCTATGATAACTAAATATGTAGAACAGAAGATGATAACTGAAGTTGCTTTTAGATTGCAAAAAATATAAATAATATTGAGGAAAATATCGACTGAAGAGGAATGAACATTTTCTAAACATAAAATTACTGATTTTCTAAATTGTATTGTTGACTCCAGATGTCATTCTATATGGATCAAACATGTTTCAGTTATGTAAATGAAAAAAAAGCTGACTGATAGTTGAATACCAAGATAATACTTTTATTTTCTTTTAATAGTTTGGTTAGGAATTTGATCCATTTGAATTTGGAACCAAATGAGAGATTTAGAGCTTTGATCCATCAAAATCCACACAATACAAATGAATGTAAAATGAATTGCCTTAATCTCCAGATAATATTTGTGGTTGTAATGAATGTCATATTGCTTACAGTTCATGCCAATAATCATTACTCTCCATGAAGGGTGCTGGTTTTGTGGCTCTTACCTTCATTCTTTTACTTATGAATCAATATTGTGAGAGACTTTTTTTTTGTTACCTTGCAAGTTCTACTTTCTCTGATTAAAAAAAAATTCTGAGAAAGGAAATGCACATCTGCATCTGAAAAAAAAACTGGATTAACTCGTTCAAAACTTCATCACAAATTCCACTGCTGAGCACAATCTAAAATGATAATGGTGCGCATCTCCCAGTTTTTCTGTGTTAGCTTACAAGAGAATTGATTGATAACATTCTGTCCAATTAGCTTATACTGAATGCTACTATTATTTCTTTCTGACTAAAGAAATAAAAAGAAGTTAATTCTCCCGTTAAAGAAAACTACTTGGTAAACATTTTTTTGATCACTTGGAGTCACGGTTGTTCAGCTTTTGCAAAAACTGACAAGTAGTAACTCTGACCTTTCCTCTTCGCATTAAGAAGGTTGTTGGCCCCTTCTCCGTGAGGAGGCTGCTCTTCACATTACAGGAAAACTGTTGACTCGTGGTTGAACTTGAGAGGAAGGAGTTTATATGTGGGAAATTTCAAGTTTCCAGACTATTTAGTACCAGAATATCCTGAAACTTCAGAGTGTAACATAGCCATGTTGGCACTATCCATATGCTTGCTTGTGACTGAGAACAGGGCTGGCTGGGTGGGCATGCAGGATGAGGCTGCTGATTCTATCTCCTGTTCATTATTCTCCCCTCCCTTCTGATTACACTGATGCCAATAGCAATATAACGATGCCCAAATTTCCATTCTTTGTGTATAAGCCTAAATAATAAGCAATGGTGAGCTGTTGGCAATGGAATGCAATATAGTTTATATCATCCGACAGCCACAATCACGCACTATTCAGGCAGAGTCACTTGAAGGCGACCTGAACTGACAACACAGGTAGACCTCTTCTCAGCGCAGGTACATTGAGCTCGGGTCATAGCTTCCTAGTGCTTCTCCAAACCAATATCAACTGATTCAGTGGAGACTGAAAGCATTTCTGTACAACATGACTCAGTATCCGGTGATGCTTTGACCTACTGAGACATCAGTTGTTGATCATTGCTTTCCAAGTATTATTTCCTGGATTTCTCTCTGGCCTCTGATTTTCATGTGCAACATGGTAACTGCAGCTGAGGATGCAGGAGGATGTCTTGTACTGGAGCTCTGTTGAGGCTCCTCTGCAGAGCTGTTTGGATGTGAGCAGTTACAGCCTAGAGACAACTCTGACCAATCTACTTCCTCTCGCCTGCTGGGATAGGGCCTGGTGTGCACTGATATCCTCCAGCTTGATTATAAACACATGACTCTGTTATCTGACAGCATAACAACCAGGTTTAAAGTAAATTTATTATCAGAGTACATATATGTCACCATATACAACCCTGAAATTAATTTTCTTGCAGGCATATACAGTAAATCCAAAGAACACAATAGAATCAGTGAAAGACCACACTAAATAGGATGGACAAACAACCAATGTGCAAAAGACAACAAACTGTGCAAATACAGGTGAAATAAATAAATAAGCAATAAATATCGAGAATATGAGATGAAGGGTCTTGAAAGTAAGTCCACAGGTTGTGGGAACAGTTCAGTGATGGGGCAAGTGAAGCTGAGGGAAGTTATCCCTTCTGCTTCAAAAACCTGATGATTGAGGGGTAATAACTATTACTGTACCTGATGGTGTGAGTCCTGAGGCTCCTGTACCTTTTTCATGATGGCAGTGGTGAGAAGGGAGCTTGGCCTGGATAGTGGGAGTCCTTGATAATAGATGTTGGTTTCTTCTGCCAGTGCTCAATGTAGATGTGTGCAATGGTGGGGAGGGCTTTACCCATGATGGAATGGGCCATAGCTATTACTTTATGTAGTCTTTTCCATTCAAGGGCATTGGTGATTCCATATCAGGCCATGAAGCAACCAGTCATTATACTCTCCACCACAGAACTATAGAAGTTTTTCAAAGATTTAGATGTCATCTTCACAAGCCTCTAAAGATGTAGAGGCACTGCAGTGTTTTCTTCATAATAGCATTTAGGCGCTGGTCGCAGGAACAGATCCTCATTATGTGCTGTGTCATGATAGAATAACACCGAATAGTTTAAAGTTGCTGACCCTTCCACCAGATTTTTAATCTCCCTCTGATATGCTGATTCGTCACCGCATTTGATTCTCTCAGTGACAGTGGTGTCATCAGCAAACTTAAATATGGCATTGGAACTGTGCTTAGTGTCAGCCTCACAGTCATCAGTGTAAAGTGAGTATAGCAGGGGACTAAACACACAGCCTTCGTCCACAATGGACTAAGGATTGTGCAGATTCAATGGAGATTGTGGAGGAGATGTTGTTGACAATCCAAACCAAATGAGATATGCAAGTGAGGAAATAGTGGATCTATTTGATAAGGATCTATAGAGGCCTAGGTCTTGAAGCTTATTGATTGGTTTTGAGGGAATGCTCAGCTGTAGTCAACGAAGAGCATCCTGATGTATGCACTTTCGATGTCCAGATGCTCCAGGTTGAGTGGTGAACCAATGAGATGGCATCTGCTGTAGTCCTGTTGTGACGGTAGGCAAACTGAAGCAGATCCAAGTCACTTGCCTGCCAGGAGTTGATGTTTCATCACCAACCTCTCAAAGCATTTCATCATGATGGATGTAAGAGATACTGGACATAAGGTTATCATGTTCTTCTTAGGCACCCGGGTAATTTCAACATAGGCTGATTCCCTTTAAGCATCAAATACATATGAATGTGATCATGCTATTATTAATATTCCCAAGCAAAATAATGAACTGCCAGGGGAAACCAGTGGGTCAGGCAGCATCTGTGAAGATAGAAGGATGCTCATGTTTCAGGTCAAGATCCTGGTGGAGGTAGAGGAATGTTGACCATCCTTCAGCCTCCACGGATGCTCCTGACCTGCGAATTTCTATTGCAGTTTGCTTTCTTTGTTCCAGATCCTCTTGGATTCTACATTCTCTTGTGTCTCTGCAAATATTCTTGGATGTCAAATTAGACTGTGAGTTACCACACCATCATTGTCATTTTAACATACAGATTAATAAAGAAATGTCAAAAGTGGCAACAAAACTTACAGGTAGAACCAGAAGGAAGTGGAAATATCCTAAGAGGATTTAATTTTGGATTTCATCTTGTTGAAACCTGAGATTTCATTTACCATAAGGATTTTTAAATAGTAACTGTACCTAGTAGTGTTTTCACAGTGAGTAGTTCAAGTCATTGGGTTTACTTTAAAATTGCGCTCGTGTACTATTTCTTGCTACCCTACTTGAATCAAGAGTCCAGCTGCTGCTACCTTCAACAGAGCACTCTGTTGATTGATTAAAACTTCCCATTTGAGCCACTGGCCATTTCAATACAAACGTTGGGTTGCTTTGATATAGATCGTACCTTCTGGGACGGAGTTGCATTGCAAATGCCCTTTGGCTATGATAGCATTCTGGCCATCCTGTCGAATTTGTCCCTTAGATGATGGAGTTAATTTTATTGTGGAAATATGACAATGTTAATTCAGATAGAAAATCTGGAACGATATCTGGAAAAGTGATCCTGAAATATCAGAATGTCAGAAGAACCTCAAAATTACTAACAATCAATGACAGCAGATTACTGCCTTCACCAACCTGATCTTTGTATCGTATGATTCATTGAAAAGCAGGATGACTACTCTTGAAATCATCTTTAATCTATTAAAAAGCAACATTTCAAACTAATAAAACAGCTAGTTGGCTTCAACCTATTAGAGGAGATCACAACAAAGCATTTAGGAAAAATAGACCGCTACGTGAGAGAAAAGGGTTAGATTGATCTTGGAGTGGGTTAAAATTTGGCATAACATCATGGGCCGAAGGACCTGTAATGTGCTGTACTGTTCTATGTTCTAAAGCACATCTGGCCAAGTGGACCGTGCAAGTTATTCCTCCCTACAATCTTGAGAGTAATTGCAGAGTAAGAACTGTCTCGCTATCTCTTCTCTGTAGAGCACCTCTCTACAGACACACACATGTTTACTCTGTCATTGCCATTTCCAAGTATGTCTACTTCCACTGGCAGGATACACCCAGCAGAGTTCAGGCAACTGGAAATATTGTCAGGGTCCATATTTCCCTATGCTTCACATTAGAGCCTCATGAATTCAGGTCAGAACTGGAGAAGAAAATTGAATTACTATCTATCAACCATTCTCTGCCTGCTGATGATTCAGTAGTAAATGTTGATTATAACTGGGCAAAATAAGAATGCAGAACATATTATGTGTGGGTAACTCATTCCAGCTCCTCGTCTTCCTCCATCCCTCAGCCTGACATTACTGCATGTTTTGCTGGGCAACAATTCTTCTGCAAATTTTTATTTTTGAAAAGAGATTGGCTTACAATTATCCTCTGTTGCACAACTCATCATTACCCTGAAACCCGAGCACACTGGGGTCACTGACATTTAAAGTGTAAAACATAATAATAAATGCATAAAAACATAAATAATAAATAATAAAAATAATTTATACATTTGTACACCTGCCTCTAACAAGTAACAGTTGTCTGGATACACACTACCAAAAATAATTTCAGATCAAATTACTAATATGAAATCATGGTTGACTGAATGAATTTATAGTGATAAAATACTGAGATCGGAAATAAAAGCCAAATGCTGAAAATACCCAACAGGTCAGCTAGTATTTATGGAGAGAGAAACAGATTACCATTTCAAGTCAATAGCCTAGTTACAACCAGTTTTGATGAAAGGGAATTAACTTGAGACATTGTTGATTTTGTAATTCTTTGTTCCTCCACCAACCCTGCTTTCAATAGACAATAGGTGCAGGAGTAGGCCATTTGGCCCTTCGAGCCATCACCGCCATTGAATGTGATCATGGCTGATCATCCACAATCAGTACCCTGTTCCTGCCTTCTCCTCATATCCCTTGACTCCGCTATCTTTAAGAGCTCTATCTAACTCTTTCTTGAAAGTATCCAGAGCATTGGCCTCTACTGCCTTCTGAGGCAGAGCATTCCATAGTTCCACAACTCTCTGGGTGAAGAAGTTTTTCCTCAATTCCGTTTTAAATGGCCTACAACTTATTCTTAAACTGTGGCCTCTGACTCTGGACTCTCCCAACATCGGGAACATGTTTCCTGCCTCTAGCGTGTCCGATCCCTTAATAATCTTATATGTTTCAATCAGATCCCCTCTCATCCTTCTAAATTCCAGTGTATTTCAGGGTTCTCCAACACTCTGAGTATCTGTACAATCTTATCAACCTTTAGGCTAGTTATTACCTTTGTTAAGTAGAGGGTGGTGCTGGGGTTATGCCACCCTGCCAGGGCTACAGCTCACATAGAAGATAAAGCTGTTTCTGTTCATCGGTAGGTTTTAAATCCTCAGGCACAACAATCAAAGCAATCATTATCATTTATCTAACTATCATTGAGCCAGTCATAACCTCAGGGTTAACAGAAGTCATACAGAAAATCATTTTCCCATCAAACAATAGAAAACAATGAAATAAAAAAACCTTTTGTTTGCACGTATGTGCCACAGGCATAGCTTTTGCGAAGATTAGAGGCCTTGCCAGACAGCTCAGATATCAGTTTAGGAATGTCGAGGATGGGAAAAAATATTTACTAGCTGCTCTGGAATACAGACGTACAATAGAAGGCTCACCGTCTACATCCTTTTAAAAATTTCATCAAATACTCCCCTCTTTCAAAGTTGAAATATTCCCTGAATACAATTAACAACGGCTTCCCATATGAATTCAGTTAAGAAATTTCATCACAAAAGGACAGTGAGTCATCACTGTCATACTCAGGCAGAGGAAGAAAGATGTTTTTAGATATTAAACCAATCAAGGAAAATGGTATAATTGTAAGAAAGTGGGCCTGAGGTTAAAGAGTTGGTTTGAATGGGAGAGTAAGCAGGAGGGGCCAAATGGCCTTCTCCTGTTTCCATTTCATATGTTCTTGCATGTTTTGTTTCGAGTGAAGAATTTTTGAAGAGTCAATAAACCATTACCACTCTTCAGTCACTTCCCGACACGGTGATATCCACTTGTGCTGCTATAACAATAAGTTAGGGTCAGATGAAAAGATCAGCAAATGTCCAAAAGTTAAGTTGAGATTATAAATACTGGTCTTTATAATGTAAGGAATAGCTTTGCAACAATTGAGGCATGGAAGGAATTTTTCGTATAAAAGATTATTAAATACAGTTTGCAATACTACAACAAATTGAATCTAACTCAGGCAGAGGATGAAATCATACTGAAGGGCATGATAAAAGAATGTGTGTTCAGGATGAGAGTGAAAACCTCTGAAGGTGACAGCCACACTGACACTAGCTCTGAGGATCAAATAGCTCATTGAGCAATACCTACGAACACTGGCTGCATTAATATTTGTTCTGGTAACTGCCAGCTTAATGTCACATGAGTGATTGACAATACAAAGTATAGGTAGTGAGATACCTAATGCACAAAATTCCTCACTTCTCATACTGCAGTAGTAACTGCAGTTTGTCTCCCTTCTGTCTCAAGATTTGTTGGGAAATGTATATTATTGCAACGATATCAGCTAGTCAAAAGTCAGCTATATAACTACTTAGCCACATGTCAGACTCTGGAATATACGAGAACTGAGAGAAACTGGGAACTAAAAAAAAATTCTTATAATACACATAACTTTGAGCAGTGTTTCTGGTTGAAATGAACGGGTTTAACTTCTGTGGAATTTTTTCTTCACAAGTTTCCATAGGAAGACAGAATAGTCAGTTACATACTGGAAAATGGTGCCAGAGTCAAGGGCGTCTCAGATCGCATCCATAGCATTTTGGAGAGGGAGAGAGAACAGTCAGATCTCTTGGTACATATTGGTACCAAAGACAGAGGAAGGAAAAGCAAAGAGGTCCTGAAAAGAGTATTTAGAAAGCTAGGTAGAAAGCTGAGAAGCAGGTCCTCTAGGTAAATAATTTTTGGATTGCTGCCTGTGCCATGCACCAGTGAGGGTAGAAACAGGATGATCTGGCAAATTAATGCATGGCTGAGAAGCTGGTTCAGGGGTCAAGGCTTCAGATTCTGGGAGCATTGGGATCTCTTCTAGAGGAGGTATAACCAGTACAAAAGCGATGGGTTGCACCTGAACCCGAGGGAGACCAATATTCTCATGGGCAGGTTTGTTAGAGCTGTTAGGGGGAGAGTTTAAATTAACTTGGCAGGGACGTGGGAAATGGAGTGAAGGGACTCAGGACAGGACAAATGGTATAAAAGCAAAGATAGCGCGCAGTCAGACTGTCAGGAAGGGTAGGCAGATGATAGGACAAAATTTCAGCCAGCAGGGTGAGATTCAGTGCATTAGGGATGCAGAATTAAAAAGGATAGCAAATTCAGTACTCAAAGTGTTATGTCTTAATGCACAGAGTGTTAAAAAATTAGGTGGATGATCTTGTTGCACTATTACAGATTGTCAGGTATGATGTCATGCCCATCACTGAATTGTGGCTGAAGGATGGTTGTAGTTGGGAGCTGAATGTCCAAGGTTACACATTGTATCAGAGGGATAGGAAGGTAGGCAGAGGGGGTGGCATGGCTCTGCTGGTAAAGAATGGCAAAAAGTCAGTAGAAAGACGTGACACAGAATCGGAAGATGTTGAATCCTTGTGGGTTGAGTAAAGAAACTATAAGAGTAAAGGGACCCTTATATAAAAGCCTCCAAATAGTAGCTAGGATGTGGACGACAGATTACAATGGGAAGTAGGAAAGACGTGTCAAAAGGGGGATGTTATGATAGTTATGGGAGATTTCAATATGTGGGTCGATTGGGAAAATTAGGTTGGTAATAGATCTCAAGAGAGTGAGTTTGTTGACTGCCTATGAGATGGCTTTTGAGAGCTGTTTTATCAAGTCAAGTTGTCACTTTTATTGTCATTTTGACCATAACTGCTGGTACAGTACATAGTAAAAATGAGACAACATTTTTTCAGGACCATGGTGTTACATGACACTGTAGAAAAACTAGACTGAACTACGTAAAAAACAACACAGAAAAAAAACTACACTAGACTACAGACCTACCCAGGACTGCATAAAGTGCACAAAACAGTGCAGGCATTACAATAAATAATAAACAAGACAATAGGGCAGTAAGGTGTCAGTCCAGGCTCTGGGTATTGAGGAGTCTGATAGCTTGGGGGAAGAAACTGTTACATAGTCTGGTCGTGAGAGCCCAAATGCTTCAGTGCCTTTTCCCAGACAGCAGGAGGGAGAAGAGTTTGTATGAGGGTGCGTGGGGTCCTTCATAATGCTGTTTGCTTTGCAGATGCAGTGTGTAGTGTAAATGTCCATAAGAGAAACCCCGATGATCTTCTCAGCTGACTATCCGCTGTAGGGTCTTGCAATCCGAGATAGTGCAATTTCCGAACCAGGCAGTGATGCAGCTGCTCAGGATGCTCTCAATACAACCCCTGTAGAATGTGATGAGGATGGGGGGTGGGAGATGGACTTTCCTCAGCCTTCGCAGAAATTTGCCTTTGAGCTCACGAGGGGATCAGCTATATGGTGTTGGGTATTATGTAATTAACCAGAGGTGATTAGGGAGCTTAAGGTAAAAGAACCCTTTTGGAGGCAGTGACTACAATATGTTTGAGTTCAACTTGAAATTTGATAGGGAGAAAGTAAAGCCTGATATAGAAGTATTTCTGTGGAGTAAAGGAAATTTAGTGGTATGAGAGAGTGGCGTTGGCCAAAGTAAATTGGCAGGAGATGCTGGCAGGGATGACAGCGGAGCAGAATGGTGTAAGTTTCTGGGAAAAATGAGGAAGATGAAGGATTACAAAAACAAAGAAGTACTCAAATGGCAAAATAGTACAAGTGTGGCTGACAAGGGAAGTCAAAGCTGATATAAAAGCAAAAGAGAGAGCATACAACAAAGCAAAAATTATCTGGAAGGTAGAGAATTGGGAAGCTTTTAAAACCCTGCAGAGAGAAACTAAAATAATCATTATGTGGGAAAAGATGAAATGTGAAAGCAAGCTAGCAGACAATGTCAAAGTGGACAGTAAAAGTTTTTTCAAGGCCCTGAATGGTGGTGAGGGAGGAAGTGTAAGGGCAGTTGTAGCACTTGTTCGGCTTAAAAGGATAAGTTCCAGGAGGGAGATCAGTGGGAAGGGATGGGGTGGATGAATGGACAAGGGAGTCGCATAGGGAATCTTGATCTTTCTGTCTCCATCTCTGGAGACGGCCTATCGACTGATATCTACTATAAGCCTACAGACTCTCACAGTTACCTGGACTATTCATCTTCCCACCCTGTCTCTTGCAAAAATGCTATCCCCTTCTCACAATTCCTCCGTCTCCGCCGCATCTGCTCTCAGGATGAGGCGTTTCATTCCAGGATGAAGGAGATGTTTTCCTTTTTTAAACAAAGGGGCTTCCCTTCTTCCACCATCAACACTGCTCTCAAACACATCTCTCTCATTTCCCACACATCTGCCCTCACCCCATCTGCCCACCACCCCACTCGGGATAGGGTTCCCCTTGTCCTCACCTACCACCCCACCAGCCTCCGGATCCAACGTATAATTCTCCGTAACTTCTACCACCTCCAACGGGATCCCACTACCAAGCACATTTTTCCCTCCCCCCCCCCCCCCCACCCCTTTCTGCTTTCCACAGGGATCGCTCCCTAGGCGACTCGCTTGTCCATTCATCCCCCCCATCCCTTCCCACCGATCTCCCTCCTGGCACTTATCCTTGCAAGCGGAACAAGTGCTACACCTGCCCTTACACTCCCTCCCTCACCATCATTCAGGGCCCCAGACAGTCCTTCCAGGTGAGGCGACACTTCACCTGTGAGTCAGCTGGTGTGGTATACTGCGTCCGGTGCTCCCGGTGTGGCCTTTTATATATTGGTGAGTCCCGACGCAGACTGGGAGACCATTTCGCTGAACACCTATGCTCTGTCCGCCAGAGAAAGCAGGATCTCCCAGTGGCCACACATTTTAATTCCACGTCCCATTCCCATTCTGATATGTCTATCCATGGCCTCCTCTACTGTCAAGATGAAGCCGCACTCAGGTTGGAGGAACAACAACTTATATACCGGCTGGATAGCCTCCAACCTGATGGCATGAACATTGACTTCTCTAACTTCCGTTAATGCCCCTCCTCCTCTTCTTACCTGATCCCTGATATATTTAGTTTCCCCCCCCTTTTTTCCCCTCTCTTTCTGCCCATCACTCTGCCTGTTCTCCATCTCACTCTGGTGCTCCCCTCCCCTTTCTTTCTCCCTAGGCCTCCTGTCCCATGATCCTTTCCCTTCTCCAGCTCTGTATCCCTTTTGCCAATCACCTGTCTGGCTCTCAGCTTCACCCCACTCCCTCCGGTCTTCCAATATCATTTCGCATTTTCCCCTCCCCCTCCTACTTTCAAATCTCTTACTATCTTTCCTTTCAGTTAGTCCTGATGAAGGGTCTCGGCCTGAAACATTGATAGTGCTTCTCCCTATAGATGCTGCCTGGCCTGCTGCGTTCCACCAGCATTTTGTGTGTGTATAATGTTGAAAAATGCATGGTTAGGCATTTGGTAGAAGAAATAAGTGTGCAAACTATTTTCTAAATGGGGAAAAAAATCCAAAAATCAGACTCAGAGGGACTTGGTAGTCCTTGTGCAAGACACACTAAAAGTTAATCTGCTGGTAGAGTCAGTGGTGAGGAAGGCAAATGCAATGTTAGCATTCATTTCAAGGGGTCTAGAATACAAGAGCAGGGATATGATGCTGAGGCTTTATAATGCACTGGTGAGATCTCACCTTGAGTATTGTGAACAGTTTTGGGCTCCTCATCTAAGAAAAGATGTGCTGGCATTGAAGAGGGTTCAGAGGAAGTTCACAAGGATGATTCTGGGAATGAAGGGGTTATCATATGAGGAACATTTGATAGCTCTGGATCTGTAGTTGCTGGGATTCAGAAGGATGAGAAGGAATCTCATTGAAACCTGTCAAATGTTGAAAGGCCTCGACAGAGTAGATGTGGAAAGGATGTTTCCCATGGTGGGTGAGTCTAGGACAAGAGGGCACAGCCTCAGGATAGAGGGGTATGCATTTAGAACAGAGGTGCAGAGAAATTTCTTTAGCCCGAGGGTGGTGCATTTGTGGAATTTATTACCACAGGCAGCTGTGGAGGCCAGGTCATTGAGTGTATTTAAGGCAGAGCTTGATGGGTTCTTGATTGGACACAGCATTAAAGGTTCTGGGGAGAAGTCCAGGGACTGTGGTTGAGGAGGGAAAAAAAAGAATCATCCATGATTGAATGGTGGAGCAGACTCGATGGGCCAGATGGTCTAATTATGCCCCTATGTCTTGTGGTCTTATGGTCTAAATGCATAATCATTACAATATGACAAATAATTCCAATGCAAGCATTTGTCTTGAAGGATATTTAGAATTTCTTCTAGATCCTTCCTGGCGTTTGGTAGCACAACTTATAATGCACATCATTTATCCAGCACAAAGCCAAAATCAAATCTTTTAAATTATCAAAGAATTAAGAAAGCACTTAGACGACTTACTAGATTGACACTGGGTATAAAGCAATTGACCTCAGCAATCCATGTCTGGGTTTCTGTTCTATTGCTACTACAAAGAAAAGGAGGGTGTGGTACTCAGTGACAGATAGACAGAGACGGTGATGATTCTTGAGTGTTAGCTAAATTATTCACTAGTTCGACCTGTATGTGATTTACTTAATTTTGTAGCAGACAGATTGCCACTCAGAGGAGTTCTGGAGAGCTGGCAGTACCTGTGCAATTTTGCTCAAAATTGGTGCATTTAATGTTCAAAGTTCAATGTAAATTTATTATCTGAGTACATATATGTCACCACATACAACACTGAGATTCATTTTCTTTGGACACGCACAGTAAGTACAAGAAACACAATAGAATCAGTGAAAGACCACCCCCAACAGGAGGGGCAAGCAATCAGCGTGAAAAAGACAGAAAATCTGTCCAAATCCAAAAAGAAAAGAAAGGAAATAATAATAATAATAATTAGTAGTAAATAAGCAATACATATTGAAAATATCATATAAAGACTCCTTGAAAGTGAGTCCATAGATTCTGGGAACAGTCAGTAAGGAGGCAAGTGAAGTTAACCCCTCTGGTTTTAAAGCTGGATGACTGAGGGGTAATAATTGTTCCTGAACCTGGTGGTGTGCACCCTAAAGCTCCTGTGCCTTCTTCCTGATGACAGCAGTGAGAAGAGAGCATGGCCTGGATGGTGGGGGTCCTTGGTGATGGACGCTGCTTTCATGCAACAGCACTCCGTGTAGATGTGCTCAATGGTGGGGAGGGCTTTACCCGTGGTGAACTGGGCCATATCCACTGTTTTTAGTAGGCTCTCCATTCAGGGGCATTGGTATTTCCATACCAGGCCCTGATGCAAGCTGTCAATATTCTCTCTGCTACATATCTATGAAGTTTTAGATGTCGAATCTTCACAAACTATTAAGAAAGTAGAGGCATGGAAGCATTTATGTGCTGGACCCACGACAAAACCTCTGAAACAATAACACTGAGGAGCTAAAGTTGCTGACCCTCTCCACCTCTGAGCACCATTGAGAACTGTCTCGTGGGCCTCTGATCTCCTCCTCCTGAAGTCAATAATCAGCTCCTTGGTCTTGATGACATTGAGTGAGAGGTTGTTGTTATGGTACCACTCAGCCAGATTTTCAATCTATCTCCTATATGCTGATTCATCAACACCTTTGCTTCAGCTAATGACAATGGTGTCATCAGCAAACTTGAATATGGTGTTGGAGCTGTGCTTAGCCTCACTGTCATTGGTATAAAGTGAGTAGAGCAGGGGGCTAAGCACACAGTCTTGTGGCACGCCTGTGCTGATGGAGATTGTGGAGGAGATGTTGATGCCAATCTGATCTGAATGGGATATTGCAAGTAAGGAAATTGAGTATGTAGTTGCACAAGGAGCCACAGATGCCTAGGACTTGAGGCTTACTGATTAGCTTTGAGGGGATGATAGTGTTGAATTCAGAGCTGTAGACAATGAAGAGCATCCTGATGTCTTTGCTGTCCAGATGTTGCAGGGTTGAGTGAAGAGCCAATGAAATGGCACCTGCTGTGGTCCTGTTGTAATCATAGGAGTGGATCCAAGTCACTTCTTAGGCAGAAGTTGATATGTTTCATGACCAACCTCTCAAAGCACTTCATCAGGAAAGAGCGTATTAGTAATATTGTACAACAGTAAGTATTTTCTTTTCTAAACCTAATATAGTGTGTGCTATAGAAGCTAGTGAGGTATATTGTACCTATTAGTAATCTGTATGGCATGTTATATAGAGACCTGGGATTTATAAGAATGTGCTACAGTACAGCTTAGGTTGAATAATGAGAGATGTTGTACGACCCTAGCAGCTGCTAGAATGGGCAGTGTAAAGCCACAATTATAGATCTATGTACATATATCAGACATATTTTGGCAATTTTTGAAAATGAACATTAGGACTGGGATCATTTTCCTGTTCTTCAGGAAATGTCATGGAATATTATCGTTGTAGAAGGGACCTTTATTTAATATTTCATATGAAACACAGCACTGTGGAACTGTAGTGGTACTTCTTCGACACAATGCTAGTACACTGAACCAAAAACAGAAAGTGAAACTAGAGGCCCTGCTATCCCAGCTGGCAATGTTTAGTTCATAAAGCACCCAGCACAATTATGATGGGATTGCAGATTCATTCTGCATCACCAGATGGTTCGGAGTGGCTTGACTTGACTGACATTTGGACAACCCTCCATTTGCATTGATGGTAAAAATTTCAATGGCTCATTTACTGTGCAGCCTACTTCACTTTTCACTGATCTATTTCAACTCTACTTTTTAATCTAATCCTCACATCCTTTGATTTCCCTAAAGCCCAAATAGTTATTGATCTCAGTCTTAAATATACTTAGCAAATAATCATCCATAGCTCCCTGGGGTAGAAATTCCAAACGTATCAGCATTAATCACAGCCAGATCAAGTTAGCATGAAATAGCTGTTGTACAAAGTTCCTAAATGCTACGTCAGCCAAACCCACTTTTGATTATCCAATGTAATAGATTGAGAAGAAAATTCTCTCAACACTCCCTCCAGCAAAGCAGCTAAAAATCATCTTCAGATGTGTATAGAGAAAATGCTTAATACCAATTGCAAAAGTTGATTCCGATCCAGTTCCTAATAGTTCCAGTTCCAGTTCCATCATGACAGAATTTTTGACTTTTTTCCCAAGATAATTTCAATCCAAACGATGAGATAGCACAGTTTATATGATAAATTAACAATTAAAATAAAAAGATAATTGTGTCACTAATGAGGGCAACTCTGTAGGAGGCAAACTAATCAAGGAAAGAATATTTCATGCCCACATAAAGCACAGAGCCCAGGAATCCTGTGATAGCTTTTTGTACAAATACAATCGTGGGAAGTACCATTTCATTTCCTACTTCACCTTTTATTCTCTTGAAACAATGATTGTAAATTTTTTATTCACTGTATGACAAAGAAGTCCGCTTAAAATGCAATTGCAAATTAAACATTCAGAAAGATTCCCAAGATTAATTGTTAGAACATATAGAAACTAAAACAAAATCAGAGCTTTGAAATATGATATATTTCAAGTTCTATAATAATTTGTGTGTTTCGATATTTGTTAGAAATTTGAGAAAGAATAAGTTTCCAATTAATTTGTCTTTGTACAAGAAGTACAAGGTTTATTATTTTTGATCTTATTCCAGCTGATGAATGTTTTCCCTGTACATTCACAACTGAGTGGCCAGCGTCTGGTCGAACTGCATCTACAGGTTTGCAGATTAGACCACCATGGTGGGCTGGATCTCAAATAATAATGAATTGGAGTACAGGAAGAAGATAGAGAGCTTAGTAACGTGGTGTCATAACAACAGCCTTTTCCTCAATGTTCACAAAACAAAACAGCTAGACATAGACTTCAGGAAGGAGGGTGATGCAAATGCTCCAGTGTACATCAACAGTGTCGCGATTGAGAGGTTTGAGAACTTCAAGCTCCTAGTAATGAACATCACAAACAACCTGTCCTGCCCAAAAAAGCTCATCAATGCCTCTAATTCCTCAAGACATGAAAGAAATTTGGTATCCCCCACCGACCTTTACCAGTTTTTATCTGATGTATCATCGATAGCATCCTATATGGATGCAGAATAGCTTGGTATGGCAACTGTTCTGCAACTGTGACCACAAGAGACTGCAGAGGGTTTTGGACACAGCTCAGCACATCACGGAAAACAGCCTTCACTCCATGTCTATACTTGCTGCCTCAGTAAAGCAGCCCCCAGAATCAAAGTCCCCAACCACCCTGACACCATCTCTTCTCCCTCACCCATTGGACAGAAAATTCAAAAGCCTGAAAGCATGTCCCACCAAGCTCAAGGACAGCTTCTACCTTGCTCTTACAAGACAATTAAAAGATCCCTAGTATTATAAAGTAGACTTCACCTGTATGGTCTTGCACTTTGTCTACCTGCACTGCACTTCCTCTATAGCTTTTATACTTTATTCTACAGTCGGTTATTGTTCTACCTTCAGCTGCCTCAATGGCCTGTGTAATGATGTGATCTGAATGAATGGTGTACAGGAGAAGCTTCACACTGTACCGTGGTACATGTGACAATAATAAACCAATAATAAGCCACTTGTGTTGAAAAATCAATAAGAATAATAATATGCAAGATTGTCAAAATAGCTGTCACAACAGCTTAATAAGTAATGATTATATTTCAGAAAATCTATGATGCCTATTTTAACTTAAGGCTTTTGGCAAAACATTGCCTAATTTGCAGTTTTTATACACTGCAGAGTGTATGTCCTCCCACAGAATAATTTCAAGATTGTTATAAAGTGCATAACAAACGCTTACTTCATCCAGAAACATACTAAGGAAGTAAGAATTGTCTAAAAAGAGACAAATGTTTAACAAATCCAACCCATAGAAAGGGGACTGAAAATTTCCTGACACTGAAGGAAATGAAGCAATAATATTTTGAATGATTTCATCTTTAATATACAGGCTCGAATGGCTCCTCAACAAGCTCAGTGCCTACACTTTCAAAGGCCCGAAAGTGTAGGGACTGAGTTTGTTGAGAAATAACTTAACAAGCAAGTTGCCATGTTGCAAGTTAAATTGTTTATTCGCACACAACTTTCTGAATTCTTGCTTCTTGCTCTTTATAAACTTTTTTTCCTCCCATATCTTCCAAAGGCCATTTCCACATTGGACTTCTTTTTACATCTTTATCTTTCCTTAGTTTCAAATGCAGGGATATTAACACCAGAGTGAGAAAAGATAATCTGTTCCATGAAATCTGCTTCCATTGAAGACTTTTTCTAGACTGGTATTTCAGAAGAAATGTTACAATACCAATCCTAAATTTCCATTCCACTACTGATCTGGAATACCTTTTGTTTCTTTCATGCTTTGATGGTTCATTTAATATCTTAGCATAAAATGTTAAATCGAGTCTGATGCATTAACAACAATTTAAATACCCATAATTTTGTTGTAAAAGCATTTTTGAGTATGCACTTACTGATTTACCATGTTCCATTTGTGTTTACCTAGTGCATAATTTTTGTCATTCTAATCAGGTTATTTTAAAATGCTAATTAACTGTATTCTAAGTTATGATAGGAACTGACTGTGCCAATTCATATTGCTACAATTACATTTGTATTATTTGGCTAATTAATTGTAATGAAAATGAAACAGTTAGTATTTGATTACATTACTTTATGAAATTAACAGCAACTTCAGGGGTTCTATACATGAATTGTTAAAGAGCTGCTATCAGTGAGTGAGCGCCCCCTGTTTTACAGCCTCATCTGTCACCATCAAGGAAAAACAATGAATTGACAAGAACTTAAAATACTTATCGACTAGCGTAACACAGGGTACAGTGTGCGTTGTTTTCCATGAGGGTTAAGTAAGATTTTAAAGGCACAGAGCCACAGTTATTTATTAGCAAATGCTTCTAGCTTCTAGCATAAGTTTAACAATATGATTACATATCCCAGGTAAATATTATTAAGCACAAGTGATTAAGTTCTATAATTTTAAAGATTTTGACGTTTCTGCTTTTAACTTAATTTTTTTCTATAAATTTATATAATTATAGAGTTGTAGAAGATGTTCAAATTATTCAATAAAAATCATTCTTTTCCCTCCCTGATTTCCTGCTGATGTTTTGTGTTGCTGCTTTATAAGGCATTGACCACACCTGGAGGAGTGTGAGCAGTTTTTGGCCCCTTATCTAAGAAAGGGTCCACACAGTTTCACGAGAATGATCCCAGGAATGAAAGGGTTAATGTACGAGGAGTGTTTGATGGTTCTGAGCTTGTACTCATTAGTGTTTAGAAGAATGAGGGAGTATCTCATTGAAGGCTACTGAATATTGAAAGACCTAAGTAGAATGGATGTGGAGAGGACATTTCCTATACTGGGGAGTCTAGGACCAGAGGACACAGCCTCAGAGTACAAGGGCATCCCTTTAGAATAGAGATGAAGAAGAATTTCTTCAGCCAGAGGGTGGTGAATCTGTGGAAATCATTGCCAGATGGCTATGGAGGCCAAGTCATTGGGTATACACTCAGTAGCCACTTTATTAGGTACACCCGGACATCAACCCATTAACGTAAATATTTGATCAGCCAGTCACGTGACAGTAACTCAATGCATAAAAGCATGCCAACATGGTCAAGAAGTTCAGTTGTTGTTCAGACCAAACATCAGAATGGGGAAGAAATGTGACCTAAGTGACTTTGACTGTGGAGTGATTGTTGATGCTAGATGAGGTGGTATGAATATCCCAAAAACTGCACAACAGTCTCTAGAGTTTAGAAAATGATGTGACAAACAAAAAAACATCCAGTGGGCAGCAGCTCTCTGGGTGAAAATGCCTTGTTAATGAGAGAGACCAGAGGAGAATGGCCAGACTGGTTCAAGCTGACAGGAAGATGACAATAACTCAGATAACCACACGTTATAACAGTCGTGTGCAGAAGAGCATTTCTGAATACACAACACTTCAAACCTTGAACTAGACGGGCAACAGCAGCAGAAGACCATGAACATATACTCAGTGGTCACCTTATTATGTATATGAGATACCTAATAAAGCGGCAACTGAGTGTACACTGTGTGGAAAGATCACAGGAAAGCCTGCTTATCATTAGTTCTCCTAATAATGCAAACTTTAGCCATCTTCAGTTGGTGGCAAAGCCATTCCCAGTACAGCAGACATTCACTTCAATTGTCAGAGACTTTGCCCAAATGGTAAAATTTACTACAACATTTTATGGTTAAGACATATGGTTTATGGTTATAACATATTATAAGACTGTAAAATAAAATAAAATCTGTGTCCATTATCCAGCTGAAACACATATCCTGCTTACAAACATTATTCACATCACTGTCTTAGCTCAGTTCAATTCTTCAATCACGTCAAATTAAGAAATTTCCATCATAAACTATAATCATTTTTATTGCAAAGCTAATCAAGAGGAAACATTCCTCAGTTAGTGCATCAATTAAAGTATTGATTTGGTTTTAAGATTGTAGTCAAGATCATAGCATTGTAAATATGATCGCTATGCCCTCTAAGCTTCACTGGTGTGCAGCCATGCAGTAACTGAAAAGCTCCTAAGCACATAGCTTTTGTTGTTCAGCAGCTGAATTTTCTTTTATATAATGTTAATATAATTTTGAAATTTATGTTAATATAATTATGACATACCCAGTAATTATGTGATAATGAATATAATCCATAAATAATTAACATATCCCAACCTTTACTTTGAAACATTTTAGAACTTCGAAGCATTTACATTGTCAGTGTTTCAGATTACAACACTTGTAACAATAAACACAGAATGGAAGTCAATAGCTCATTATTAAGAAACTGCCTGCCCGCTGAATGGCAACACCATGTGGTCAATATTCATAGGATGCATATAACAAAAAACATTAAGTGCTGTGCGTTTTTAGGCCATATAAAAATCTCCCGCTCTGAGGAATGGTTGGTCCATGAAGCTGTGTAAAAAAAAAGAGGGATTGTTGAGTATGATCTACAGTATCTCAAACTTTTCTTACTAGAACACTACAGGAGTACAGGAGAACTGTGTCTCCCATTTAAAATGATTATTCTGAGGTCATTTGTAACTTGTTTTGCTTGCTGGAAAAATTAACAGACAATAGTTCATTTATATATATACGAGTTGAACAATAACTTTAATACCTTTTTTCCAGAGAAAGAAGAACACAACCATAGTAAGTTGTTCCTCACTCCATCTTGCTGACAATTGGCCAGATGGAATTCTTCAACTAGCTGAAGTAAAACCACCCAGAGAAGCAAAGAGGTGGCAAATTATTTCCATTGCACTGTACACCCTCTCAGACTCAAAAGCAGTCTTTAATTCGTGTAAACTGAAAAATGTATAGCAAGATCAAAGACTGTATGAAAATTAAAGGATGGAAACTAGAAAGTGAATTTTTCCCACATGTTTGAAACTGGATAATTCAAGTTAATAAAACAAATAATGCTTGACATGGTTCCAAATCTATCCTCTGATTGATGAGATGAAGGATATCCTTGTGTCTGGTTCTAATGATTCCAAGTCCCAAGTGAAACAAGCATGAGTGATGTGAAACCAGTTCTCTGTAGGCCAGCAACCACAGGAGAACATTTGCCACAATTCAAAACTGCTGGATTTATTTTATCCCATTCACGTCAACTCTCCACACGTTGTCTTGCATGGCAGACAATTATTTTGGCTTAGTGAAGGGTGGCTCTACTGGAGACACAATGAAAAGAGAATCAACTGTTTCATTGGTTGTTTGTGATTAACTTTGTCAAGCATCAATATTTAGAAAACTAGCAGAATGATCTGTAATACTAGATTTCCATCTATTTCATTCCCATTGTAAGCTTTTTGTTAGGTTTTGCAAAGTCAAAAGAATTGCTTGACAGCTTGCAATTATACCAAAATGACATTTGCAAATGTCCAGACTATCTTTCCAAGTGTTTATGCCAATTTGGCACTTACTATCTACCCATCCCTGGAAACAGGGTATTAAAGTATCTACTTTTTCTAAGAGGAGTTTTCAAATATCCCTTCAGTAAGACTGGTAATTGAATCTTGATGCCATGTTCAAATAACTTTCTTATTTTTCTAATTTCATTTAATTAGCCAGAGGGATTATTTGTATCAAGCTGTCTGATGAGGCTTCCTTTTAAAATAAGCCAACATCAGTACAAGTGCCTCCCAATGGAAAATATCTTTTATTTGTCTTGGACTGATTCACCTCCACCCGCCCCCAGCGGCTGCCCACCCACAACCACAGAACCTTTGTACATGTTAATGGTCATCCGGAACTAACAACACAATCACCATAATCAGCAGGTATTTTGATAAGATAAGGTGTGTTTCTCCCCAGGATAATGGCAACTAACATGCACATAGACTTAAACAGGCTGTAAGGACATTGCCCTGAGTTCCTCATCCAGCACTCTCTCTCAGACACTCTTTGTTTACTTGCCGGCTGAAGTGGTTTGTCTACGGATTTAATGTCTACTTCTTAAAAGGCTGTTTATAGTTACTTTATATAAATCCCTCAATCCAGTTACTCACCCAGATCTCCCACAGTCAGCATATCAATGGTGAGTCAAATGTTAATATTGCAGGACATAAAAGCAAATTAGCAATCCAATGTGAATGTCTGCCCTCCAACACGCAACAATAAACATGTTGTACATTCATCAAGTTACTCAGCAGCTGCATTTTCCTCAGTATGCCATGTTGTTCCAAGACAAGCTTCCAAAGAGCAAAGAGCCTTCTTAATGCAGGGACACTAATGGGAGATGAAACATGGATCAGAATGTAATTTCACTAAGTGTGAGCTATTCAGCAGAAGGTGTCTTGATCAGAAAGTCTACGTATAGTTAGGAAGATCTGTTTAGTCCAGTCTGTGGTATTTCCAGTTGTGATGTACGGCTGTGAGAGCTGGACTATTAGTAAGGCTGAATACATAAGAATCAGTGCCTTTGAACTTGGATACTGGAGGAAAGCGTTAAGAGTTTGTTGGACAGCAAGACAATCCAAAAAGTCAGTCCTTGAAGAAGTACGGCCAGACTGCTCACTAGGAGGCTTGATGATGAGACAAAAGCTGAAATATTTTGGCCACATCATGAGAAATCAAGATTCCTTGGAGAATTTTCTCATGTTAGGTAAAAACAGGAGGTAAAAGGAGGAGGATGACAGAGGCTACGATGGGTAGATAATATCACTCAGACAATGTGTATGACCTTGGGGATCTTAGAGAGGCAGTTTCCAACAGGAAGGCTTGGTGTACAGGAGTCCATGAGGTCACGAAGAGTTGGACTCAACTTAATGACTGAACAACAGATAGTTAGTGTATATTAGGGTTGCCTCATCTATGACCTTTTCAGTGATTATTCACTGTTAAACAACTTGGGGCCATAAACTGTACTTTTAAGCCTCAAAAGTGGGCATATTTGTGCCATCTCTTAGTTCTTTAGAACTGCTGAGAGTGGCAAATAACGAAAAGTAAAATTACCAACAGGAAATTCTCAATTAACAGTAATGTTAGATACTACTATGTATCTAAAGCCACGTAATCTGACACACAGTTCTTAATAAGACACTTACATACACAGCACTTTTTCCCTTTGGAGTAACTTCAAATAATTATCACTACATACTCAACTGAAACTATGTCCATTCAGTTACTTGGTCTACACAACAAGTTGTAGAGCTTGTTGCTAGCCAACTGAAATGTCCACAGATGAATTAGTTATTTCAGTGACTCCCCAGACACACTTCAACATAGAACATCTCACATCTTGATCTACAATGGTTCCTTCAACATAATTGTCTTCATTACTCTGAATGCATTGTATTACACATTTTTAAACACCGTCTTTCTGCTGCACCAATTAAACTTCAAATAGTTCTTAAAAACTTAACACAGGGTTAGTAACTCCTACAGTATCTCTACAGTAATTCTATATTGTATTTGGTACTTAATATTACAGACTCAATTACAACACCTGCGTCTTTGGGTTGTCCAACTTCGTGACACTGCATTTCCTCTACCCTGCATTCTGGCTCCTACTCTGCCACTGTTTTCCCTCTCTATCATCATGTATTGCAATGTACTGCTGCCGCAACGGCAACAGATTTCATGACATATGCCGGTGATATTAAACCCGATAAGGAACTTTTCCTGTTACTTGCTTTAAAGTTCTAAAGTTTTTTTTTCTGACTTGCTCTCTTTGGAATGCTTCCAAAGCTTACAATTCCAGCATGATTGCTTGCAGCATTCCTTGTTGCACTATGACCAAGCCAAATTTAGTAAGTCCATGCCTACTGTACCATCTCCCATAAGATCTTCAGAACTGCTTCCACATTGCACTGTGGTCTTCTCTGAAATATACAATCCAATCTGTGCCTGAATCGGGGGATTCTGTAATTCTGTAAATAAACAACCTTGTAGACCTCTCCCCTGAACTAAAGCAACCTCATGTCCTCCATCAATATTGTATCAAATGTGATTACCTCACCGCAGAACCAGTACTGAGCCTTTCTTTCACTCTGTGAATTCTTTAATAGCCAGGCCAATATACTGAACTTACGCAGACCAGCCGAAGAACAACAATAACAATAAAAGCTGCTGCAACAAACTGAATGTTGATGGTCATGAAGACTCTGCAAAGATGAACTCTTCTCACATAGCCTGATGACCCCTAGAGAAAGGGAGCTGTGGAGAATCAATAGCATGTGCACTATAAAGAGACCCTTGGATTCTCTGCCAGAAAACACCCAGTGGTTTGACAAGAATGACCACGATGGCCAAAAGCTAGTTAACTGCAAATGCAAGGCAATCTTGAATAGGGAACTACAACACATACTTAAAGACTGTTCAGTACCTCACTGAGATTCTTCAATGTTATCAAGGTCTTCTCAGCTTCAAACGCTCCAAGACTCACTCCACTAAATTCAAGAATGGAGGCAAAGATATCAAGGCCAGTTAGGGCTGCTGAAAGAAACACTTTGAAGAAATCTTTATCCATGACTCTGTCCTGCACACAAATATTCTTGTTGCCATTCCAAAATCAATCTATCGACACCTTATTACCAGCTCTGACTGACATGTTGAAAAGTATTGAAGTCAGCTCAATATCTACTTTTGTAACACATAGCATCTCTGCTGATGTTCTGAAATATGGCAGAGCAAAATTTCAAATACGTATTTGCAATCTGATCTCCCACATCTGGGAGGACAAGGAGGACATTCCAGGGAATCTCAAAAATGCTGTAATTTTGACCATCTTTAACAAGGGAGGCGAATTAGATTGAAGTAACTGCACAGTTTCTAGTTGCCTGCCAATAGCTAAACACATCTTCCTCTCTCAGAACATAATCTTGGCTTAATTCTCTCAAGTGTTTTGCAGGTCCTCTTTTTGGCTTCGAGGTGGCTTTCACAAGTGCCTCTGTAACAACACGGTCTGCTCTAGTATTTTATTGCAATTGTGATGCATCTGACATATCCCACTTGCTGCCTTACATTTGAAATCTGAAGATGCTGGAAATCCAAAGCAACACACACAAAATGCTGGAGGAACTCATCAAGTCAGGCAGCATCTACAGAAAAGCGTAAATAGTCGACATTTCAGGCCGAGACCCTTCTTCAGGACTTGTGTCCTGAAGTGTCCTGACATAGGGGCTCAGCCTGAAATATCAACTGTTTACTCTTTTCCATAGATGCTGCTTGACCTGCTGAGTTCCTCCAGCATTTTGTGTTTGAAATACTTTTGTCCAACTTTCTCTGGCATATGATTGAACAGTTAACACTGCAATTTTCTGTCTCTCGAAGGATGCCCTCAATGTTCCAATTGTCAGGAAGCTGTATTCTTTACGCCATAGATCATTCTCATTGGAAAGTCACAACCAGGATGTCACATTCACTTTTATACTAATGTAGTTTACCATGACACTTGGCTTTATGACTGCATGATTACTTTCTTAATCTTTCTAGTATACAACTAGGATCCATTTAATAGTCTTTTACCATGCTGTTATAATACTATTAAATGGTTCCCTAGTAGAATAAGATGGAGTCTTGACCTCACATTCTACCTTACAATGATCTTGCACCTTACTGTTTGCCTGAACTGTACTTCTCTCTAGCTTTTACACACTAATTGAGCTGTAATTGTTATATGGTTATTATTCTGCATTCCATGATTGTTTGAATTGGTACTACCTCAATGCCCCAAGTAATGGTTCCGTCTGCATGAATGGTGCACAAGCTTCTCAATCTATCATGGTACATGTGACAATTAAAACGTTCTAGTTCCAACATCTACAATACATTCTAGCCTAAATGCTACTTTACTTTCTTCTGATAGTCCTTGTACTTAACTACTTCGCTCTTCTTTCAGTCCAAGCTTCAGATGCTTCATCAGATGGATTGTCGTTAAACTTGGTTCCAATGTACACCTGCCCTCGTGGTGTGAGCTACATACATTCACAGCCAGGTACCTTCTCTCAGGGCTGTAAAATAGCCATGTTCCATAAACATTTCGTTGGATCTGGAACGTAGACCCTGGCAGGTCAGGATTACACTTGCTGGAGATTTCCAGGTAGACCTCAAGTCCACGTGACAAGTTCTCCACACTGGGTGGGCCAGTATTACCCAAAGCAAGAATGCCTCTGCTGTCTATTAATCTTATTATATCTACAATTCTCTTATAAAAACAAAGCGGCAAAGTTCTTCAGACCAAGTGATTCTATCCAATCTATGCACACCATGGCTGATGCACAACTAAGGGCCCTAGCTAAATAGACAGCTCACTTCCTACTTGTACATCAGAACCATGCCCAAGTGAAACTGCATTATCTCCAAGGCAGCTCCACCGGGGTTGTGGCTGTTCTCCAAGCTTCCTCCATTTTTCTTACCATCCTTCCAAGTGGCCTCACAGTGGGCACCTAAGAACATCTGGAAATTGCTCCTCTTTGTCATCGTCTTTAGCCTGACTAACGTCCTGTTGGTGTGTTAGGACACTTCCAATGGCACAGCAGCCAAGAGAGTGGTGGCAAAGATCTCGTTGCTGTTGCATAACTCACTTCAAGAAAATAAATAAATTCTTATACTTCTTAGACTATACATTTGCCACTATTTTGGCTCTGGACAGTCATTTAAAACAATAGGGGGTGACGGGCAAAATAAGTGTTCAATACCCCCCCCCCCCCCCAACCCCACCACCAGTGCCCCCCATTGGCTCTGTTAGTTACAAAGAAAGTTTACTTGGTCAGGCTCTACAAAAGTATTAAGTTTAGTTTCACTCTAATCTCTTACAAGCAGCAGCCAAGTACCTGAAGGCAAAAATAATTAGGCTTCATAACAGGGAAATATTTCATTTTGTTTCATAACGGGCTGCCTTTGCCGGGTCCGTTTTCAGCTTCACTCCCAGAACTCTACTCCCTCCTACAGGAAAGCGAGCACATTACAGGTCACCAGGTCTTCGATTCAAATTCCATTTCGACAGACCATTGAAAATGAGCTCTGCTCTGGTTTATTGGTCCGATTCAAACAACTGAGTCACTCCACCATTACATGGCTGTGAACTCATCAAATGTTCATTAGCACAATTTATTTTGTGACAAATGCCACGTACAGTATGTGTCTTTCAACATCTTTCAGACGACCAGTTTGCTCAGTTTTTCTTCTTGCAACAGTGAATTTTCTTGCCAACTTACAAATCTATTTATTTAAGCATTTTGAGGCAACGAAGAAAGGCAGGAAAAATACTATCAAAGAGCAAGTTACAACGAGAATCCAGTTAAAAATATTTTTACTTTGATTGTTAAACTTCAAGAAAACCAGTAAGGTGTAATTAAACCAGATGTCAGTTCCCATAGTAAACATGCTTTTTATAGTGATCTCAGTGGCAGATCGTAATGTGTCATAATACAAGCACTAGCAACAACCGATTTTAGCAGAGTACGGGTAGTTACAAAATAAATTGTTAAAGGTGCCGTATCAATTATTTGTGGTCACCCATTTTGTAAGTGTGGCTAAATGTGAAGTTGTGGATTATACAACTTGTCATGACAATGTGATTGCAGTTAATCCACTTGATAACATAGCCATAATCATAATGAAAACCTGCTTCCAGGGTTGCATTATATACTGCTTTTTGGACCTGATTTTTGATAAGAAATCAGTTGGGTTTTTCCCCTCTGCTTCACAAAGAAAGTTGAGAATTTACTTGCAAATGTTCCAATCATGTATAGAAACTGCATGTTATTAACTGACCTGAAAGTAAGTCTGCCACCTTTATTGTAAACTGTGATCCTTTGATTTTCTTGAAACCAAAAATACGTTTTCATTTTCAGTATTGACGAGAGCTATCTTTCTTGTGTTTGAGCAGGACACCAGTCTTCACAATGGGGCAATTAAGGATTCTACTGGTTATGCTGTGTTTCGCCAACCACTCCCGGGTATCTAACACATACTCTAATACAACCTGGAACAGACAGAGGATCCCAATACTCCTTCCTCAAGAAACAGTGAAACTAGGCAAGCCGCGATTTTCTGCCAAAGCCAAACCGGACCTGATAACCCACTGCAATGCAGAGTGCCTGTGGAGAGAAGCTCACCCATCCTTAGAGGACTTGAAGGAAAATCTCTCTTTTGAAACAATTTACACCAATGGCACTCGAACCCTTACCAAGGTAGCCATCTCTGGCTTTGGCTCCAACTCCCTGCTCTCAGAAACGCACCCCCCGCGGCAGTCACGGTCCCGGCGCAAGCGGCAGATCTTCGGGGCGGATGGCAGGTTCGATATTCGTGGGAAGAAGTTCCTGCTCAACTTCCCATTTTCTACAACAGTGAAGATCTCCACAGGGTGCACGGGTATCCTGGTGTCAGAGAGACACGTGTTAACCGCAGCACATTGCATCCACGACGGGAAGGATTATGTCAAAGGAGCAAAAAAGTTAAAGGTTGGGTTTTTAATAGAGAATCTGAAAGCCCAGTTGCCAAAAAGCTCTAAGCTTCCACCAAAACTCTTGACGAGGTGGTCACGGGTCAAGCGCACACAGGTTCCAAGGGGCTGGATACGATCTCAGAATGAACTCAGTATGGACTATGACTATGCGTTGTTGGAACTGAAGAGGCCACATAATAAGCCATACATGGAGTTTACAGTTATGCCATCTTCAGCCCAAGTGGCTGGCAAGAGAATTCACTTTTCTGGATTTGATAGTGACAGACCTGGGCAACTGGTGTATCGATTTTGCTCCATAATCAATGAGACACCTCATCTTATTTACCAGCACTGTGATGCCCAACCGGGTTCTAGTGGTTCTGGTGTGTACGCCAAGTTGTGGTTGCCAGAGAAACACGAATGGGAAAGGAAAATCGTTGGAATATTTTCGGGCCACCAGTGGGTGGACCTCAACGGGGTGCAGCAAGATTACAACGTGGCAGTCCGAATCACACCGCTGAAGTATGCACAAATCTGTTATTGGATCAAAGGGAATTACAGCGAATGCTACTCCAATTGAAACCTTTCAAACAGCATTGCAAGGAAAAGAAAATGCCTCTCTCATTTTAAACAGTTTCATTCCCTACACATTGGCTTGTTAAAGAGTACAAGAATACAGAGGGTTGGGCCTACCCTGAATTCATTCCTCAGTAATGGAGGTTGCAGCTGAGGTTGGGGAATTTTACAAATCTTGGTATGTCCAGGGGAAGGTTGCCAAGTTTAAAAATTAGCAGCTTGGGATGGAAGAAAATCCACAGTCAAGTTCTCATTGTATTTCCAGTTGGTAACAGCAATATATTGAAAACTGATGTTATGTAATAAATACTAATTAAGTGAAATTCTTTTTAAATTTCAAACATTTGTTAGTGGTGAGTTTTTAAAACAAATATTTGAAAATCTTTAAAAACGTTTTCTAGAGTAACCAAGGTTGTCTGGTTAAAGAGTCTAATTAATAGCAACCGTTGTCATAGAAAACTGTTTTGCTGAAGTTATCTTTTTCACACCCCCCCCCCCATCCCCAATAGTTCATACACTGGTGGGGGCTGGTTACAGAGAACTTCTCTTTTTCTAATTTGCACAGACTTTATGAAGTAAATCCACAAGGAGATGGAAAAAAGGAAAATACATGAAGGAAAATGTATACAGGTGTTTTTTAGAAAATGCACCACCAGCTCACTTCCAAGACCATTTTCTCCAATGCCATTCATTAAGCCAATTCCCCTTTTACCTCTTCCAATTCCCTTAAAAGAAATTGTCATTTTCCAACTATTCTATGGGGTAACAAGAGAAAACTATCAAAGTTGACAATATTGTAGCTGAAAAGAGAACCTGCATCAATTTGGTCAAAATCCCCATTAGTTTTTAAAAGTTGCTTTGATAGTGTTAATAGTTAGAGTTTCCAAACCTTCAGGCAATACAGGATGATATACTGTAGAACTTCGAGTAACAACAGTTGAAAGCAGAACTTCAGAGATGTACTGAAATCCACAAGGTGAAGGTATTGTCGGGAGGAAGGAAAGGGGTGATTTCTGTATTTGACTCTTTTGAAATTCTAAAAATTAAGATCATGGAAACAAGCAGCAATAGCAAACTGGTGCTACCTGAAATTTTCAGTGGTCCTACCTGCTTCCCATAGGCACTTACTATCATCTGAACAGGGTCCGTCAGATCCCTAAAGGCCAGATTCCTCCAGCAGCAAGTTGTGAGAGATGTCTGCTATTGGCTGAGTGGCCTTGTTGAAAAAAGGTCTTCTAATTATCTCAAGTTTTTTTCAGACAACAATGGCTGACTGTGACTCTACTTAATGGATTACTATTTGCATCCCTGATGATGTAAGATTATGAGTATCTTATTAGGTTGTCTGACCCGGCAATTCTCACTGATTCTGAGCAAACACATCTCTACTCTACCAACACTGCAGTGAAGAAGCTGTACAGAGGCAACTGAATTTCTTTGGTGCTCTCATTTTCCCACATGCAAACTCAAATGCAAGATTCAGGACAGCCTGAACCCTCGCTGTACAATGCCCAGAGAAAGTGAGCCACTCTAATACTCACTCACAGTGTGGAAGAGGGCCACAGAGACACCATCTGAATTTCCTCTTCACTTTACCTACAGAGGGAAGGCTAAGTCTTGCAAAACATAATGAATAGGATTTTCTGCTCATCAATAGCTACTGCATAACAGTTTTTGTTTAACCCATATATTCAAAGTTCAGAGTAAATGGACATTTTCATAGAACAAAGAAATTCAATAGAATCAATGAAAAACTGCACACAAAGTCTGACAAACAACCAATTTGCAAAAGACAAACTGTGCAAATACAAATAAAAACAAATAATAATAATTAATAATTAACACTGAGAACGTGTATTGCAGAGTTATCGAAAGTGAGTCCATAGGTTGTGTCCCGTGATCAGTTCAGTGTTGAGGTGAGTGAAGTTACCTGTACTGGTTCAGGAGCCTGATGGCTGACAGGTAATAACTATTACTGAACCTGGTACGTTGTAGTATATTGTCAGAGAAGGGGAAAGGAGAAATTAGAAAACTAGATTTCAACTAACAGGGCTACTGTTTTTAATTAATCTTAATTCAAGGATTCGACATTCTAAAATGTAGTCTCTTCATAATAATTGGACATATTTTTGGGTATTTATTATTGGTGTTCAACATAGTATAACAGACTAAACCTTATTACTTACTTTGAGACTAGGTGGTGCCAAACAGAGAGTCAAGTCATTAAGCAGGATATTACAAGGACATTTTTTCTTTTAAAAGCACATTCCTTCAGTAGTTCCTCAACTCCTACTTTGGATAAAACATCTTACTTTTTGTCTGCAAATTAGCAGGAAGCTAGAGGACTTTTAAACACCCACAAAAGCGGTTGGGCAAAAGGGTAGTGGTTAGTGTAATGCTGTGACTGCACCAGTGACTCAGAGCAACACACACAAGGTGCTCCTGCAGGAACTTGGCAGCTCAGGAAGCATCTGTGGAAAGGAATAAACAGTCAGCTTGAGAACCTTCATCAGGACTGGAAAGGAAGGCTAGAATAAGCAGGTGGAGGGAGGGGTAGGAGTACAAGCTATAAGGTGATGAAGGGTGGTGGGGGAATGAAGTAAGAAGCTGGAAGGTGATAGGTGAAAAGGATAAAGGTCTGAAGAAGTATTCTGATAGGAGGAGAGAGTGGAGCAATGGGAGAAAGAAGGAGGAGGGCACCGGGGGAGGTAATAGGCAGGTGAGGAGAAGAGAAGAGCAAGAGTGGGGAATGGAAGTTGTGGGAAAGGGGGAGGGGGAATGTTAATGGAAGTTAGAGAACCAATGACCCAGATTCAACTCCCTCTACAGTCTGTATGGAGTTTTACGTTTTCCCTGTCACTGCGTGGGCTTCCTCCCACATTCAAAGGACATATGGGTTTGTAGGTCAATTGGTCACATGGGTGTTATTAGGCAGCAAGGACACATTGGGCCAGAAGGGTCTGTCACCATGCCATGTCTCGAAAATAAAAAGGCAACGGAAAAAAGCAGCGAGGGGAGAATAGATGAACTATGAAGGCAAGCTATCAATAATGTCAAAGAGATTACCAAAAGCTTTTTCAGACATATGAAGAGTAAAAGGGAGGTAAGAGCGAACATTGGACTGCTGGAAAACAGCAGACAAACTGAGTAAGTGTTTTGTGCAACACACACAAAATGCCGGAGGAATCGAGCAAGTCAGGCAACATCAGTGGAAATGAATAAACGGTCGATGTTTTGGGCTGTGGTCCTGATGAAGGTCCAGAGCTGAAACGCCTGACCTGCTAGGTTCCTCCAGCATTTTGTGTGCCTTGTTCTAGATCTCCAACATTTATGTCAGTCTTCGCTACGGGAAACACCAGAAATTCTGGAGATACGCGATGGGGTGGGGAGGGGGCAGATCTGAGTGCAGTCATTATTACTAAAGACAAGATCTTGGAAAAGTTGAAGTCTTAAGTTTACTAAGTTACCTGGATTGGGCAGACTCCACCACAGGGTTCTAAAAGAGTTATCTGAAGAGATTGTGGAATTATTAGCTATGATATCTCAACAATAACTGGAGACAGGAATGGTTCTAAAGGACTGGAAAATTGCAAAAGACAAAGTTATGGGACAGTGTGCCTGACTTGAGTGGTTGGTAAAATTTTAGAGTCCATTATTAAGGATGAGGATTTAAGTTAGTACAGTTTCCTCCAGGGAAAATCTTGTTTGACAAATCTGTTAAAAGTAACAGGCAGGATAGACAAGCGAAAAGCAGTGGATGTTGCGTACCTGGGTTTTCAGAAGGCCTTTGACAAGTTGCCGCACATAAGGAAAGGCACTCGCACGGACAGAACATTGGCTATCTGGCAGAAAGCAAAGATTGGGAATCAAGGAGGCCTTTTCTGACTGGCTGTCACAGAGGTCAGTGTTGGGTCTGCTACATTTCACATTATATGTTAATGATTTGTATGATGTAATTGATGGCTTTGTGGCCAAGTTTGTGGATGATACAGGGATAGGTGAAAGGGTATGTAGTGTTGAGGAAGTGGGGAGTCTGCAGAAAGAGTTTGCAAAAATGGGTGAAGATGGAATATAGCAAAGGGAAGTGCATGGTCATGCACATTGGCAGAAGGAATAAAGGCATAGACACTTATCTAAATAAGAACATCAGAAAAAGGAGCAGGAGTCGGCCATCTGGCCCATCGAGCCTGCTCCACCATTCAATGATCATGGCCGATCTGGCCATGGACTCATCTCCACCTCCCTGCCTCTTCCCCATAAACCCTTAATTCCCGTACGATGAGAAAATCTATCCAACCTTGTCTTAAATATATTTACTGAGGCAGCCTCCACTGCTTCATTGGGCGGAGAATTTCACAGATTCACCACTCTTTGGAAAAAGAAGTTCCTCCTCATTTCTGTCCTAAATCTAGTCCCCAAATCTGGAGACTATGTCCCCTAGTTTTATCTCACCTACCAGTGGAAACAACTTTCCTGCCTCTATCTAATCTATCCCTTTTATAATTCTATATGTTTCTATAAGATATCCTCTCATGGTTCTGAATTCCAGCGAGTACATTCCCAGGTGACTCAATCTCTCCTCATACTCAAACCCCCTCATCTCTGGAATCAACCTGGTGAACCTCCTCTGCACTGCCTCCAAAGCCAGTATATCCTTCCTCAAGTATGGAGACCAGACTGCAAGTGCGGTCTCACCAGTACCCTGTACAGTTGTAGCATAACCTCCCTGCTCTTAAATTCAATCACTCTAGCAATGAAGGCCAATATTCCATTTGCCTTCTTGATAGCCTGCTGCACATGCAAACCAACCTTTTGTGATTCATGCACAAGCACTCCCAAGTCCCTCTGCACAGCAGCATGCTGCAAATTTTTACCAATTAAATGATAATCTGCTCTTTCATTTTTCCTCTAAGTGAATGACCTCACATTTATGAACATTGCACTCCATCTGCCAGACGCTTGCCCACTCACTTCACCTATCTACGTCTCTCTGCAGACTCTCCATATCCTCTGCACAATTTGTTTTTTCGCTCAATTTAGTATCATCAGCAAACTTAGGTACAACCACACTCGGTCCCCTCTTCCAAATTGTTAATGAATATCGTGAACAGCTGAGAGCCCAGCACCGACCCCTGCGGCACATCACACACCACTGATTGCCAATCAGAGTAACCCCATGTATCCCAATGCTCTGCTTTCTATTAGTTAACCAATCCTCTATCCATGCTAATAGATTAGCCTCAACTCTATGCATCCTTACCTGATGGATAAATCTTTTATGTGCGCCTTATCAAACACCATCAGGAACTGTAAGTAAATAACGTTCATTTGTTCTCCTCTGTCCACTGTGCTCATGATATCCTCAAACAAATCCATTAAGTTTGTCAAACAGGACCTACCTTTGCTGAATCCATGCTGCACCTACCTGATGGATCCATTTCTTTCAGATGCCTCACTATTTCCTCTTTAATGGTTGCTTCAAGCATTTTCCTAACTGGGACATGCCCAGAGTCCAGAGAATTTTGGTAAATCATCACCAAAGCCTCTACAATAACCTCTGCCATTTCTTTTAGTACCCTGGGATGCGTCCCATCAGGATCAGGGGACTTGTCTATTTTCAGGTCCACAAGTTTGCTCAGCACTACCTCTTTAGTAATAGATATTGTAACGATAGGGAGAGAATTCAGAGTTGGAACAGAAAGAAAATTAGGAGTCCTAGCGCAGGATTCCTTAAGTGTTAATTAAATGTTGAGAAAGGAAGGGAAATGCATCATTTCGAGAGAACTAGAATATAAAAGTAAGGATGTAATGCTAAGAATTTATAAGACATTTTGTCAGACCACATTTGGAGCATTGTGTGCAGTTTTGGGCCCCATACTCAAGGAAAGATATATTGGCATTAGAAAGGGTCCAAAGGAGGTTTACAAGAATGATCCCAGGGTGAAAGGTTTAATCTATGTGAATGTTTAATGGTTCTGGGCCTGCACAGTGTTTAGAAGGATGAGGAGGATCTTATTGAAATCTACTGAATATTGGAAGATCTCGATAGAGTGGACATTGAGAGGATGCTTCCGATGGTGGGAGAGTCTAGGTCCAGAGGGCACACCCTCAGAATAAAAAGACCTCCCTTTAGAACAGAGAAAGAGAAATTTCTTTAACCAGAGGGTGGTGAATTTGTGAAATTTAATGCTACAGGTGGATGCAGAGGCCAAATTATTGGGTATTTTTAAAGTGGAATTTGCTAGGTTCCTGATTAACAGGGATATCAAAGATTATGAGAAGGCAGGTGAATGCATTTGAGAGGAAAAGATAAATCAGCCATGTCAAGTGGTGCAGCAGACTTGATGGGCTGAATGCCTTAATCTGTGCCTGTGCTTTGTGGTCAAATTCTTTTTAGCTCCTAGGGCTCACTTAAGCCCTAAAATTTACTGGTTAAGAATATTGTACCCACCCAGCAAACAAGATCACCTCCCAAAATAGGCCATTTTAAGTCCTTGTCAACCAAAAAGAAAAAAGGCCCTTTCCTACCTAGGTTTCTATTTGCAATGACATCAAAACCATGACTATGATGCCCTAACTATGAAGTGTTAGTAGGTGACTAAAGGGCTGCCTAAAATTTGTCTGTCAGAAGTTGATCTGCGGACTCAGTTTTAGCAGGTAGCTGGTGGGAGGAAACAATGCCACATAGAAGAGAATAGTAAGGGATGTGATGCTGAGGCTTCATAATGCACTGGTGAGACCTCACCTTGAGTATTGTGAACAGTTTTGGGCTCCTCATCTAAAAAACGATGTGCAGTCATTGGAGAGGGTTCAGAGGAGGTTCACAAGGATGATTCTGGAAGTGAAAAGGTTATAATACGAGAAACGTTTGATGGCTTTGGGCCTGTACTCACTGGAACTTAGAAGGATGGAAGGGGAAGAATCGTACTGAAACCTTTCAAATTTTGAAAAGCCTAGCTAGAGTAGATGTAGAGAGGATGTTTCCCATGGTGGGGGAGTCTAGGACAACAGGACACAGCCCCAGGATAGAGGGGCATCCATTTAAAATGGAGATGCAGAGAAATTTCTTTAGCCAGAGGGTGGTGAACTTGTGGAATTTATTACCAAAGGCAGCTGTGGTGGTCAGATAGCCGGGTGTATTTAAGGCAGAGCTTGATAGGTTCTTGATTGGACATGGTGTCAAAGGTTATGGGGAGAAGGTCGGAGAATGGGGCTCTGAATGGGGAGAAAATGATCAGCCATGATTGAGTGGCAGAGCAGACTTGATGGGCCAAATGGCCTAATTCTGCTCCTATGTTTTATGGTTAGGAATAGATGACCTTGCTCACCTGAAACCTATTCCCATTTAACAACCTCCACTTCAGAGAAATAGAAAATTCATTGTCAAGATGGGTGCTAGCTTAATCACTTACTTTCAATACTATGGAACATGTCAGCTAATTTAGAAATATTGATAATTAAAGTATATTTTCTTCAATTATTTGGCCTGCTTTTCACTTGATTTATCATGAACTTGTTAAAACTGTTTTGTCTGAGATGAAGTGAAACAGCTGAGCATTCCAAACTTACTTCAAATACTAAAGTTAGACTAAAGGAAAAAAATATCACTTCTCCAAAATTTTGCACAGCATGTACTGTAGTGCTTGGTATTTTTCCACAGAACTGTTTGAATTATTTAATATTTTGTTTGTATACTTTCATATTCTTTCTGTGACTACGTGCTTTCTAGTTTGCTACTGTCGTCTCAAAACTAAAAGACAATAATGCCTCAAAGGTGTTGCAAGTTACAAGATAAAAGTTCACTTATAAGCTAAACTGACTCGATCAATAACTTGGTTTTCCTTCAACTTCATGTTGTGGAGGTCATTTTGTTGAAATGGTGTGCTGTATTTTCAAGAAGCTTCCTTTTAACATTCCAGTTTTTCTCTGGAACAGAAACTTTGGAAAGTAAATATTGTAAATGCAGCTTTCATTAAAGGGTGACAACAGTTTTGATCATGGAAAAGCAGCATGTGAATTTATATTTCTTGAAGTCAAAAGAAACTCATCAACACAAAAATGAACCAGGAACTGTACACAAAATGTAGACTGAACTCCAGGATTCAAAAATCATCAAAACAAGCAACTGATATTCAAAATTATCAAAACAAGTTCTGATCAAGAACGGCAGATTATTGCAAAAGTTTAGCATTCTTTCTACTGTGCATTTTTTCCATGACTTTCGATTTTCATTGCCTTGAACTTTGGTAGTGATTTAAATTTTCAATTTATTTTCCAGGCAGAATGAGGCTTATTAAAATTCTGTTTAATTGTTAGCACAACAAACAAGATCTCACGTTTTGGACAGATGTAAATATTTTAGAAATATAAACACTCAACCCACCTTTGCCCACCACTGAAATAGAAAATTAATCAAATCCAAGGATGCTATTAAATATTTTAATGGTGCTGGCCAGAGAGTTAACCTGCTTTCTAATCTGTGACTGGTACTGAAGTAGAATTAGCTCCACAGAGAAGGCAAATTTCTTCAGAGCATTCCTTGTGGATAAGAAAAGTATTTCTGCTCGGTTCATCCCAACACAAAGTCCCAGGGATGGGATCGGGCCCTAGGCTGCCCATTAAAATATGAGCACCAACAAATTGGCAAGGGGATTTTGACGTATTGTGTGGGCTCTTCCTTGGCACCTTAGGCACACCATCCTTAGTTTTCTGCTGAGGGTTTACTGGAGAATGCAGTCCAGAACTACAAATTGACTAAATTAGTATTTGGAAAGCTTTGCTTGATACTTTAGTTCTTATCTGGGAAGTGTATAATTACAAGGTACTGACGCTAACAATCGATTGTTAGTGAGTCCAGGATAGAGATATGGAAGAGCGTGGTGACTATGATCAAGATTCAAGAATGGGTGTAAATTGTCAGTATAAAGAATGATCATAGTAATAATGATCATTTTAAATCTTCCATCTTATCCAATTTTTAAAAAAAAACATTGTTCCCAAGTGCAAGTGACAAACATTAGATGTCCTGAATAAACAGCTTTGTACAAAGCAATTTAAACTAATTGTACCACTTCTCTGATTAAAATCCTGAAGAGAAATATCAGGAGAAACTAATGCTAAAAGACATTCATACAAAATTGGAGTAAATTTCCTACATTACCCCACATGATCTTAGCTTATACACTGTATGTAAAATAATCAGCTCCAATGGTATGGCTTTGGACGATAAGAGGAGAACGAGGAGGTGCTGGATAAAGTAGAAGCTGCAATTACAACACCTGGGTGTAAAACTCTTCTGAAACAGGAGGGTACAAATTGTGCATCAGATTTCTCCATCCAGAAATGGACTATTTCCAGTCTCAGGGTTATTGTGATAATTTACCAAGTTCCAAAGAAGTTCTGCTGTTGCTCAATCCTTGACAATGCTCCCAGAGATTCAGCTAAAAACCCCTTTATAAGTACAAAGTGATTCAAGAACAGAAACACATTAAAATCTCAGAAGGCATGACAAAAATTTTTTTTAAATATTATCTAATCCCCCACCAGGGCCTGGCATTAGAAAATATAGCTCTTTAACATTCAAATCCCTTCTTCCAGCCTTGGTACCAGGACATATGACAATCCAATGCCTAGTGTTACTAATAACAAGATTATGGGAGCTGCAGATGTCGATACAATCCTAATGTATGTGTCTGATCATGGTATGTTTGTTAAATCACATTGTATGTCTAATAGGATTTTCAATGGGAACTTCCAGAGGTGTTGACAAACAATGCCGTCAATACTAGTACACACAAGAGCCACAGTTATGACTGATTTCCGCTGCCAAGGAATCTTTGAAGGATGATGGGGAGCTGTGATGCCATGCACCACGTTGACATGCTTCCTGTGGAAGGAACCATATGCTAACTCACATCCTTACATTCTATGCCGCTGAATTACAGAGTATCACAGTGCTAAAGAAACACTAAGTTAAACCATTATCCATACATTCACCAGGGATATCTACAGATTAAATGACTTTGTTGTAATATAATTGTCACATTGAAAATATTTGCAACCCGAGTTACTCCCATGTCTTTCTTCATTCCATCAATAAACAGAAACTGATTTCTGCATCCAGATATTCACATTCTTGCTCTACCAAAGTAGCTCAGCTTTCACCTGAAGTCAATATCATTTTTGGACTGTGCATTTACATTAGCAGAGTGTTAACTGCTCAACTCGTTTCACGTACATCCCCGAACCATCTTTTCAATTCTAGGCAAGCTTTGTAAGCGTAAGCTAACCATTTTCACAATGTGCTGACGAATTTGGAAGTTTGTTGCCCAAAATATCTGTCTGGCACCACAGAGGATGGGTAAGCTAACAAATGAATATTTCTCATCTATATTTACTGTGAGGTGGCTATGGAAAGTAAGGAATTCAGCAAAATAAATAAAGATATATTAGAACATACTGACAACAGGCTACTGTGGGAGGCAAAGGAGGAGATTGCTGAACCTCTGGCGATAATCTTTGCAGCATCAAAGGGGATGGGAGAGGTTCCAGAGGATTGGAGGGTTGTGGATGTTGTTCCATTATTCAAGAAAGGGAGTAGAGATAGCCAGGAAATTATAGACCAGTGAGTCTTATTTCAGTGGTTGGTAAGTTGATGGAAAAGATCCTGAAAGGCAGGATTTATTATGCCTCTCCAAATATTCATATGATTAGGAATAGACAGCATGGCTTTGTGAAAGTCAGGTCATGCCTTACAAGCCTGAGTGAATTTTTTGAGGATGTGACTAAACACATTGATGAAGGTAGAGCAGTAGATGTAGTGTATATGGATTTCAGCAAGGCATCTGACAAAGTACCCCATGCAAGGCTTATTGAGAAAGTGAGGCTGCATGGGATCCAAGGAGACATTGCTTTGTGGATCCAGAATGGCTCGCCCACAGAAGGCAAAGAGTAGTTATAGATGGGTCATGTTCTGCACGGAGGTAGGCCACCAATGGTGTGCCTCAGGGATCTGATCTGGGACCCCTACTCTTCATGATTTTTATAAATGACCTGGATGAGGAAGTGGAGAGATGGGTTAGTAAATTTGCTGATGACACAAAGGTTGGGGGTGTTGTGGATAGTGTGGAAGGCTGTCAGAGGTTACAGCGGGACATCAATACGATGCAAAACTGGGCTGAGAAGTGGCAGATGGCATTCAATACAAATAAGTGTGAGGTGTTAATTTTGGTAGGTCAAATACGATGGCAGAATATAGTATTAATAGTAAGACTCTTGGCAGTGTGGAGGATCAGAGGGATCTTGGGGTCCGAGTCCATAGGACACTCAAAGCTGCTGTGCAGGTTGACTCTGTGATTAAGAAAGCATATGATGCATCGGCCTTCATCAATCTTGGTATTGAGTTTAAGAGCAGAGAGGTAATGTAGCAGCTATATAGGATACTGGTCAGACCCCACTTGGAGTACTGTGCTCAATTCTGGTCACCTCACAAAAGGAAGGATGTGGAAGCCATAGAAAGGGTGCAGAGCAGATTTACAAGGACGTTGCCTGGATTGGGGAGCATGCCTTATGAGAATAGGTTGAGTGAACTTGGCCTTTTCTCCTTGGAGTGACAGAGGATGAGAGGTGACCTGATAGAGGTGTATAAGATGATGAGAGGCCTTGATCATGTGGATAGGGAGAGGCTTTTGTCCCCAGGGCTGAAATGGCTAGCACGAGAGGTCACAGTTTCAAGGTGCTTGGAAATAGGTACAGAGGAGATGTCAGGGTTAAGTGTTTTTTTTTAAATAAACGCAGAGAGTGGTGAGTGTGTGGAATGGGCTGCCAGTGACAGCGGTGGAGGTGGATACAATGGGGTCTTTTAAGAGACTCCTGGACAGGTACATGGAGCTTAGAAAAATAGAAGGCTATGGGTAACCCTAGGTAATTTCTGAGGTAAGGGCATGTTCGGCACAGCTTTGTGGACCAAAGGGCCTGTATTGTGCTGTAGGTTTTCTATGTTAACAAGGAGGGTGGTGGCATTCTTAAAGCAGAATAATGTGGATAAATTTCCAGGACTTGATCTAATGTATTGCAGGAAGCAGGAGAAGAAAGTGCAAGGGACCTTCCATCCTGTTTAGCTACAGGTGAGGTTCTAGAAGATGACCAATATGGTATCTTTATTTAGGAAGGGCTGCAAGTTCAGGCCTGTGAATTACGAGGCAGCTGTGAGGTGCAACATTTTGGCAAGTTAAACCAAAGCAGGGCTTGCACAGCAAATGGCCAAGTGTTTGGGACAGAGACCCCAGGGCATAGGTACACAGCTCCGTGAAAGTGGCAATATAGGTAGCCAGGGGTGGTGACAGTGGCATTTGGCACATTTGCCTTATTCAGTTGGGACATAATGTTGCAACAGTGCCAGTCATTGGCAAAATTACACTTGGAGTAGGGAGCTCAGTTCTGATCACCCCTATAGGAAGGATGTCATGCGAATGTCATTGGGACTGGAAGGTTTGAAAGATAAGGAGGCTGGACAGGTGGTGACCTTATCCTCCATTTAGAAAATAGTTTGCACAGCTACTCTCTTGCCCATTCCCCTAATCTGTCCATGTCCTTCTGCAGCCTCCCTACTTCCTCAACACTACCTGCCCCTCCACCAATCTCCATATCATCAGCAAACATGGCAACAAAGCCATCTATTCCATCATCTAAATCATTGATATACAGCATAAAAAGTAGTCCCAACACCGACCCCTGCAGAACACTTGTCACTGACAGCCAACAAGAAAATGATCCTTTTATTCCCACTCGCTGCCTCCTAGCAATCAGACAATACTCTAACCATGCCAGTAACTCTCCTGTAATACCACAGGCTCTTAACTTGGTAAGCAACCTCATGTGAGGCACCTTGTCAAAGGCCTTCTGAAAGTCCAAATATACAATATCTACTGCGTCCTCTATCCTATTTGTAATCTTCTCAAAGAATTCCAACAGGTTCGGCATTTCCCTCAAGACCATGTGGACTTTGTCCTATGCCTCCATAACCTCATCCTTAACAATTGACTCCATCATCTTCCCAACCATTGGGGTCAGGCTAACAGGTCTACAATTTCTTTCTGCTGCCTTCCTCCTTTCTTCAAGAGTGGAGTGACATTTGCAATTTCCCAGTCCCATGGCACCATGCCAAAGTCGAATGACTTTTGAAAGTTTACAAATGCTTCCACAATCTCTACTGCTGCCTCTTTCATAACCCTAGGGTGCTGTTCATCTGGGTCCAGGTGACTTCTGTACCTTTAGGTCTTTCAGCTTTATGGGCCATTTTCCCTTTGTAATAGTAACTGCGTTCACTTCTCTTCCCTCACACCATTCAACATCTGGCACACTGCTAGTGTCTTCACAGTGAAGACTAATGCAAAATACTCATTTAGTTCATCTCCTTGTCTCCCATTATTATTTCCCTGGCTTCATTTTCTAGCAGTCCTGTATCCACTATAGTGCTAATAATAGAAACAGAAAACCTACAGCACAATACAGGCCCTTCAGCCCACAAAGCTGTGCCAAACATGTCCTTACCTCAGAAATTACCTAGGGTTACCCATAGGCCTCTATTCTTCTGAGCTTAATGTACCTCTCCAGGAGTCTCTTAAAAGACCCTATCATATCCGCCTCCACCACTATCGCCAGTAGCCCATTCCATGCATATAACTATTTATTTTACTTTCTTGAAAAATCTTTACTATCCACTTTGATATTGTTTGCTAGGTTTTTTTCATATTTCATCTTTTCCCTCCTAATGATTCTTTTAGTTGCGTTTTCAGTTTTCAAAAGCTTCTCAATTCTCTATCTTCCCACTATTTTTTGCTTTGGTGTATGCCCCCTCTTTGGATTTTACAATAGCTTTGACTTCCCTTGTCAGCCATGGTTGTACTATTTTGCCATTCGAGTATTTCTTCTTTTTTGGAACACACCTACCCTACACCTTCCTCATTTTTTTCCCCCAGAAACTCACATCATTGCTGCTCTGCTGTCATTCCTGCTAGCATCTCTTTCCAATTTACTTTGGTGAACTCTCTCTCAACCCACTGTAATTTCCTTTACTCGACTGAAATACTGCTATATTAGACTTTACTTTCTCCCTATCAAAATTCAAGTTGAACTGAATCACATTGTGATCACTGCCTCCTAAGGGTTCTTTTACCTTAAGCTCCCAGCTCCCACTTCCAGTTCTTTACATAACACCAAGTATAACTGATCCCCTAGTAGGCTCAATTACAAACTGCTCTGAAAGCAGGCTGGTAGGCATTCAACAAACTCACTCTTGAAATCCATTACCAACTCGATTTTTCTCAATTGACCTGCATGTTGAAATCTCCATGACCATCATAACATTGCCTTTTTGACACCTCTATATTCCATTGTAATTTGTGGTCCACATCCCAGCCACTGTTGGGAGGCCAGTATACAACTGCCAGAGGTCCTTTTACCCTTGCAGTTTCTGAACTCAACCCACAAGGATTCAACATCTTCCGATCCTATGTCACATCTTTCTACTGATTTGATGCCATCCCTTACCAGCAGAGCAACGCCATGCCCCCCGCCCACCTTCCTAACCCTCCAATACCATGTGTAATCTTGGACATTCAGCTCCCAACTTGAACCATCCTTCAGCCATGATTCAGTGATGGCCACAACATCATACATGACGATCGGTAAACACACAAGATCATCCATCTTTTTTTTTTAAATACTCCATGCACTGAGATACACTGTATTTGCTCCCCTTTTTGATTCTGCTTCCCTAAATGCACTGATGCTCACCCTGCTGGCTGCAATTTTGTCCCATTATTTGCCTGCCTTTCCTGACTGACTGCATGCCATCTTTCTTATACCGAGTCCCTTCACCCAGTTCCCAAATTTAAATCCTCCCCAACAGCTCCAACCAACCTCGGGTTCAGATGCAACCCATCCCTTTTGTACAGGTCATACCACCCCTGGAAGAGATCCCAATGATTCAAGAACCCTTCCCCTGAACCAGCTTCTCAGCCATTCATTAATCTGCCAGATCATCCCGTTTCTACCCTCACTGAATGGCACGGGCAGCAATCCAGAAATGACTATGCTGTTATGTGCTTGAAGATATTGAGATAGGATGTTCTTGCACATTTCTAGAGTTAAGTACACATTTGGCAACAAAAATAATGTTTTTTCCTATTAGTTAAAATAGATTTAAGAGTTTAAAATCAGTCAGGATGGCAGCATTGCTGGAAAGCAGCCTTCATATCTTGGATTGGCTAAGAGTCAACTATAGTATCATGAGGCACTGATATTATTATACTACAGGAAATGTAAAAGTTTTAACAGAAGCCTTTTATCTGACATCTTTTGGTTATAGAACAATTTTTTTTCAAGTCAAAAAAAACTCCCCAATGAATTACAGCTAAATTCTACATCAACTTTGTCTCCATACTAGAAATAGAAATGACAGGGCAAAAGACCAAAATCTGCTCCAAAACCAACTTGATTATAGATCATTTTAGACACAGGAATGTCCTAAAGTATTTCAAGGGATTGACAAAATTTCACACAGAGTCAATAGCAAGATTGGAGCAGATCACCAGCCTAAATGGACATGGATACTAATTGAGTGAAGGGAGTAATAAATATTGGCCATGTATAATATCCTATATAGGAGAGATGGTCACATTCCTAGGCCTCCAGGGATGAAAGAAGAGGTAGGAGCTCCCAAAGATGACTTCATTTGTAAACGTTCAGCTATGATGCATCAATTGAAGGGGAATTAATTTTGATAAGTGACAGTCTACCCATCAAATAGGCTACCCAGTCCTGCCAAAGGATCTCAGCCTGAAACATTGGCTGTATTCCCCCTCCCCTCCCCCATAGATGCTGCCTAGTCTGTTGAGTTCTTTCAGCAGTTTCTGTGTGTTGCTTTACTCCCAAATGATTTGCAACAGGGCCAGCAATGCTCAGCATTAGCAGAGTCACTGAAAAGATGTTTTACAATGTTGGTTAATAATTTCCGTCAGCCAGGCTGGTGCAAGTTCAGACAATGCCATAACTCAAGAGCTATGAACGCTAATAGTTGAAAAACATTACCTCAGGCCTTGAGCGTGGAATTGTTCATTATGAAACTTTAATCACAGACAGCACTCGACACAACTAGTCAAGCTGCTGCCTCATTGCTCCAGCAGGTTTTATTTTTTTGCATCATTTCTTTGTAATGTTTAGAGCAAGGCCAAATCCTGGTGTTCTTGCTGTGGCCAATGTATTGCTCTTTCCTGACATCATTGAATGAAATTAGTTGTCTGCTTGAGATGGTTGGGACCACAAGACTAAAAGTGGACCAAAAAAAAAAAAAAAACCAGACAGCTCTTCTAATTAAAGATTGTTGCAAACTCTGTAGCGTGAAGCTCTTCACTCAGGCCTGAGAATATGGTCAGTCCATATCCTCCTGTTCATTGTTCAAATGCCCAGCAGCATTCTTAATTGTTAACAGGACCGCACGGCTTTGCACCCAGCCGATAATGGCGATGATGTACTGCTTTAATCTGGTTGCCAGTCCAATGCTCCCACACCTTAAACTTGCATTTGTTGATGTATTGTATTGAAAATTAAAACTAATGCTTAGCACATCAGAAGTGGAATCGACTCTACAGGTTTAACCAGAGCAAGTTTATTAATAAATAAGTTGTACTAATACAGTCAGTTTCCTGAAATATCAAATCAGGACAGTGTGGTAGGTAACAAAACAGAGACATTACAAAGTCCCAAATGATCCACATTAGGATATGCCAATGACAGCTCAGTGGAGAAATTGGACCTTTCACATGCAATTCGATACCAGCAGTTAACTTGACAGTGAAGAGTGGGCAGGAGTGACAGGAAAAAACAGGAACACTTGTCTAGACCCTCATCTATAATAAATAGTGATTATACTTCAACACAACCAATTATTAAAGTGTGCAGAGAAGCAGCAGGACCAGTGAACCATAAAGAAAATCAGTGTTCAGTTTTCACTATTGGGTGTGAATTCATAACCACTGAACTTCAAATTCTATTTGAGTGTCGTCAGTACAGGCGCAAACATCCTTTGCAAAATTGCACTGGATTGCCATTGCTGTTCACCCCTCTCTTCCACTTCATGAGCAAGAACAAATTGGGATGTAGGCAATGGACATAATAAAGTGTATGTACTATTTCTGAAACCGCCAACTGATCACAAGCTAACGAAAATAGGAAAGCTGTAGTTTGGTCACAGCACAAAAATGCGAATCTGGCAGAGGAGTAGTTATTTTCAGAAAAACTTTGGGAAAGAAAAAGCAGACTTCTTACTTTCCAAAAAAGCACCATTTCTTATTGTACGTGACTGAAAAAGCAACACGATGCTACAGAAGCAGTGTATAAAAACCAAGATGCAATCAACATGTGAAGCTGAATGACCGTAGCTCAAATTCACAACAATGGCAAGAGTACTTCATTTGCAAAGAATTAGGATAAGTAGACCAGAAATTGAAATAGTTTCTTTTCTAGTAGTGCATGAGTGCCAAAGGTAGTTCTGACACTTACACTTGCTCAAGGGGAAAAAGGTAGGCAGCCAAAAACAAAAAAGCAGCAATATACATGTCATAAGAATAGATCTGGTAGACTGGGGAGGAGAGCAAGTGGAGAAAAGGATCGAAGGGAAGTGCAGATCATTTAAAATAGATTTTCCTCCAATAAAATCAGTACCCAGAACCCTGATTCAGTAAAGTGTCTAGATTCAATTTGAAAACAAAAACTCATACTGCCTTCCATCTTCTGACCTGGTGTTACTGTCAATCCCAATCAAGCAGGAAAAAAGACATTTAGCTGAGGCATCAATTAAGTGGTCCAGATGACATTAATAGAATGGGGATATGATCAATATAGACTTGCTTATGGAGGTAAAAAAGCCCAACCCAAATGTTCTTGTAGCTGGTACAAGGCATTAACTACGTGTAGTGGCCACTCTCCAGTGCCTCACCAAGTAAGATGCTTTCCACTGAAGCTCTACATCGAATTCTCCGAAGTCCATCATTGCTCCACCAGCCCCTGCCCTCCCCCACGGCAGTGACCCAACCTTATTTTGAGCAAGCGGAACAGCCAGTGTTGTTACTCTGTGAGAGCTGTTGTGATGAAATGATTTCAGGATCTGCAGGAGGTGCATCACTTTCCGCATTAATAATGTTTTCCACCAGGAGCCGAGCAGATTCTTCAATGTGGATGTTGTCCTCAAAAACAAAGTGCAAACATTTCAGAGTAAACATTAAAAAACTCAAGCAGTTAGAAAATGCTTAACAAATTAACCCCTTCCCCCCTCCAAAAAAACCCCACATCCATCTGCAATCCTTCGAATCAGCCTTTCAATTCCTGTGGAGAACCAAGGCTACTGCAGGTGATCTGGAGGTACTATTTTGAATAAAAGGGCGCCATTCACAATGATACAGTTTCCAATGACAGACTAATTTCACACTCTCCCCCACTGCCCCCCGAGTTCATCATTTAAAGCATTTCCATTAAGTTTAGTTACTGCACTAACCATAAAAAAACCATACAAGATCCTACAATTCCCCAGGGTTCCCAGATGGGGAGTGGCAAATCTTGGTAAAAAAATTAATGTAAATAAATACACCAGCCATCCCAAGTATAAAGATTATTTATACATTTGGGCTTCCTTTTGTGGAGGGTCATCTTCAGAGGCAATTGACCAAACACTAAATAAAGGAACTAGGTTGTGTGGTTTGGGAGGGGGGGAGGGGGTAAAAAAGAGAAGAGGGGGTGAAGAACTGTACTGACATTTAAGAAATGGCCTAGTCTGTACTACAGAGGAATCGTTGAAGTACTGAAGGAATACTCACTATGTTGAAATCGTGCACGCGGTTTACAGTTTGGTAAAGCAGAAATGGATGCAGAGGAACCCATGAGCATCACAACCAAGACAAGTTATGCTGCTTTTCTTTCTCACTGAGTGTTAATTTATGCATGGATTGGTTTATTTTGTGATCCAATAGTACTTAACTGGAGCACCATCTCGTGACTTCATGAACTACTCACTGTGCAAAACATTTTAACTATTTCAATCAGTAAGATTTGTAATTAGGTCAAAGGTGATAATGCAATCATTTTTGTCCATTAACAGAGCAAAGATTTCAGAAATCAAATTTCAAAACAATGGGCAAGTTCAAATTCTAAATGCCAATTACTCCTGAATCAGTTGACCACTGACTATCAAGCTGCAAAGGTCATAAACCACTCCTCCCACAAGATAAACTTTAGAGGTCGGTTACTCATTCCAGATTCTGAGAGCTTGTCAGGTATTTGATAATACTCTTGGACATTTATAATAAAAAGGTGCAATAAAAGATAAGTTGATAGTGGTTAGTGACATTAAAGTATCAATGGCAGGAAAACTTTGCATCAAACAGCTAATGGGAAGTTCACAGATCGGAGGTCGATGATCTTTCCTGGAGTTTGGGTTTTATGCTGAAGTTGTTTAATTAAAGCCTTGGATGTACGTACAAGTTCACACTTAGAAAACAAAAGGATCAATGATGCCACAGTCAATGATAAAGAGGCTTTTCACCAAGGAGGAGATTTACCTGGATGTTGCCTGGATTAGGGACCATGTCAAATGAGGTGTTTGAAAGGAATAGTTAGTGGACAGCCACCAACTTTTCCCCAGGGCAGAAATGGCCAATAAAAGAAAGCACAATTTTAAGGTGAATGAAAGAAAGTATGGAGGTGGAATATCAGTAGGATATTTTTTAAAAACATGCGTGTACAGAGAGTGGTGGGTGCATGGAATGCATTGTCAGGGTTGGTGGTAGAGGATGATACATTAGGGACATTGCTTCAATAGGCACACAGATGAAAGAAAAATAGAGGGCTATGTGGGAGGGAAGAGTTATGATTAGTCCTGTAAAGTTAAAAGGTCAACACAAGATCGTGGGCCCAAGTACTGTTCCATGTTTAAGGACATAGAGGTGCATTTACTCCATGTCATTTTCCAATAGCAAACTCTCAGCACAATATAATAGTGAACGAAAAATCAGGACCATCTCCGAGCAACACCAATACAACCCGACATTCATCACCCCCCCCCACCCCCACCCCTGACAAGCAAATAACCTGGTCTCTTCCCTTAAACCAGAAAAAAAAGTGAACTACAAAGTAGAATGTTACTATACTAGATCTCTCTCCTGTTAGACCAGCAAGATCGTGGAATTGCTGGGACATGCAGAGAGCATGCCTCACATCAGCACCACCACATTCCTAAAAACCCAGGCATCTAACCTGCAAGGACTCGTTCTTTAACAAACAATAGGATTCTTTCCACATTTCCTCAGGGTAGACTAAAGTAAAGCTCGTGACAGGAAGCACGACCTAACATGACGTCAAACTCAACGTGACCTAACCATTAAAACTTAAAAGCCCCAATCAGACCCTCTGGCTGAAGGTCACAGCTGTGGAACATTTCAGCTGCATGAACGTCTTGAGAGCCAAATGCAGTGTTCTTCAGCTATTTCTGGAACAAAGATACATCAATTCAGTAAGTTATTTTTTAAAAATACCCCATTTCCACATTTAGCCACAGAAAAGTTTAGGACCTCAAGTTTGCTTGTTGAGTTTAGTCAGGTGGTCTGAACCCCAAAAACAAAGTGAAGGCCTTTTTAAACAATCCAAGGCAAATCAACTTCAGATTATTTCATTAATCTCATAAGTGCAAGTCTGAGGGTTTTTAAAAAAAAAGTACGATTACAGTCAGAGGAGAGGATAGATTCTGAATAGTTCATTGATTCAAGGGAAATTAAGGCAACCAACACATGATTTAAGACATCACGAGAGATGTTAGAAGACAGAAAGAACCCTGAACCCCCACCTCACGAGTTGAAGAATTTATGTATGGCCAAGACAACTCATCATTGATCAACTGAGCTCCACTCCAGTGCCTGGTAGAGTTTGGAAAACCACTGCATCTACTGTGGGGGGAAATGGGCCCACTGAACTGTCCTTACATTGCCTCCAACACAAGCTGTTGAGATCAGCTGACCCACCACCACCTCCTGGGCAAATAGATTCCAGGTTGGAGTCCCATGGCTATCTTGACTACACACCTCCCACCCTGTCTCCTCTTTAAAAAAAAAAAATGCTACTCCCTCTTTTCAGTTCCTTTGTCTCTGCTGCATCTGTTCCCAGGATGAGGCTCTCCTTTCCAGGAAATCAGATGTTCTCCTTCAATGAATAGGGTTTCCCTTCCTCCACCATCACCCACATCGCCTCCATTTCCCAAACATCAGCACTCACCCTGTCTGCCTGCTGCCTTAACAGTAAAAGGAGATTCTCGTCCTTACCTACCACCCCATGAAACTTTGCATTCAACACAACTTCCACCATCCTCAAAGGGATCCTACTAAACACATCTTAACCTCCCCCACCCCCAATTCTCCACAGAGAATCTCTTCCTTCATGATTCCCTTGCCCCTTCATTCCTCCCCACTAGTCTCCCTCCCAGCAAGCAGCCAAAGTTCTACGTGGGTATCCTTCAACCTGACGGCATTTCTCATTTTAGTTTAAAACAGTATCCCTCCCCTCTTCTATTCCCCACTCTGGTCTCTTTGGGAAGCAGTGCACGGATCAATGCTGAGTCTGTTGCTGTTTGTCATCTATAAAATCAATGTATGATGTGGTTGATAAAGTGGTTAAATGGATCAGCAGACAACAATAACCTTGAGGTTTAGTAGATAGCAAGGAAGACCAAAGCTTGCAGTGGTATTTGGACCAGCTGGAAAAATGGGTTAAAAAAAATAGCAGTTGGAATTTAATGCAGACCAAGTACGAGGTGTTGAGATGTAGGAGGACCAACCAGGGTAGGGCTGGCAGAGTGAGCAGCAAGGCACTGAGGAATGTAGTAGAACGGAGGGCTCTGGGAACACAGAACCATAGCTTCTTGGAAGCTTTGCCACATGTAGTTAAGGTCATAAAGAACAGTTTGGCACATTGGCCTTTATAAATTGATGCTTTGAGTATACAAGTTGGATGTCATGTTGAAATGTTGACATTGCTGAGACCCACTTTGGAGTACTGTATGTAATTTTGGTCACCCATCTTTTTGGAAAGATGTAAATAAGTTCAAAATGAGCAGAGAAACTTGACGTGGATGTTGCTAGGATCCAAGTTATAGGAAAAGTTGAACAAGACTTTATTCCCTAGAATGTAGAAGATTGAGAAGAGATTTGATATACAAGGTTAGAGGTAAATGCAAGCAGGCTTTTCTTTTTCTCCACTTGAGATTGGGTGAGACTACAATTTGAAGTCATAGGTTAAAGGCAAAAAATAAAATGTTTAGGGGAACATGAGGGGGAAACTTCTTCACTCTGAAGGTGGTGAAAGTGTGGAAGGTGGTGAAAGTGTGGAATGTGCAAATGGTAGTTGCGGGATCAATTTCAGCATTTGAGAGAAATTTGGATATATACGTGGATGACAGGGTCATAGCCGGCTATGATGAGAGTACAGATCGAGGGGTTAGGCAGATTAATGGTTAGACAAAAGGGTCTGTTTCTGTACGGTGGTGTTCTATGACAATGGTGAGACCCGATATAGATTGGGAGACCACTTTGTCAAACATCTCTCCATCCATAACAGAGGATTTGCCGGTGGCCAACCATTTTAATGCCACTCCACATTCCAACTCATCAATGGCCATGAGGAGGCCACCCTCAGTTTGAAGGAACAAAACCTCATGTTTGGTAGCCTCCAACCTGACAACATGAACATCAATTTCTCCAACTTCAAGGAGAGAAGTTGGCGCAGCACATGGCAGCAGCGGCCTTTCAGATCTGGTGCTACTTTAACTTAGTCTTTTTAATTTAATTTTAAGGTACAATTAGGGTTCAGGGCAATGGATAACAGAGCGAATATCTACCATCGCCAGATACTGCTACAACACAGAGATCACCCAAAAACAAACCTTCATGAAAATCTGCTGGCTAGATTGCGCGACCTTGGCTTGCTAAGGGAATCGGGCCTGCAGTCCTGGGAGTCGCCTGATGCCGGTGGCCGGAGCTGGGGATGTCGTAAGCAGTGTGCGAGGAAGCGGAAGTGAGGTGAGTGGGCAGGAGTCCGTGCCAGGAAAAAAATAAGCCCTAGCCGGCCGGCCCTCCCGTCCATTCTGCTCTCCAATGGACATTAAATTGGACTACATCTGTGGCAACAAAATACTCAGCAGGAGTACAGAAACAGACAGAATCCTTTGGCTGTTTATTTATATAACAGATTTTCCCCCAAGCCATCAGACTACCAACCTACTGACCTCTGCTGTGCCTATTGTCTTGTTTATTATTTATTGTAATGCCTGCACTGTTCTGTATTCTTTATGCAGTTCTGGATAGGTCTGTAATCTAGTGTAGTTTTTGTGTTGGTTTACGTAGTTCAGTGTAGTTTTTGTATTGTTCATGTAGCACCATGGTCCTGAAAAACATTGTCTCGTTTTTACTGTGTACTGTACCAGCAGTTATGGTCGAAATGACAATAAAAAGTGACTTGGCTTGGATTTCTCCCCTTTTCCATTTCTGTTCTAGCTCCACTCCTCCTCACCTGCCCATCACCTCCCACTGGTGCCCATCTTTCACTACTTTCTCCGTGATCTAATCTATCATTTCTTCAATCCTCTACTTGCCCCAGCTTCTCACTTCATCACCCCCCCCCCTTCCCCTTCAGCTTCCAGCTTGACATTCCTCCCCTCCCTCACTTTCATTCTGGCTGCTTCCTCCTTCCTTTCGAGACCCGATGAAGCATCTCAGGACAAAATGTCAACTTTTATTCATCTCCATAGATGCTGCTTGACCTCCTGAGTTCCTCCAGCATTTTGAATATGTTACTCTGCATTTCCAGCACCTGCAGAATCCATTTTGCCTAGAATGTATAGAGTACTGGTCGCCAACCCGGCGATCTTTGAGACTTTCCCAGTAGATCCCGAAAAAAATGAAAAATAAATACACAAATAGTGTTGAGAGATTGTTTCCGGGTTGCGGGGTTTTAGTTCTGTTCTTTCTGCCCAGTGCGCATGCGTGTAGCTCCCCCGCCACACGCTTGACTACACAGTGTATTTAAGTGGTCCCCAACCACCGGGCTGCGAGGAAACGATATGAGTCAACTACACCTTCCCTTATTCCCTGTCAGGCCCACTGTTGAACTTGAATACACGTGAGGTCATTACCCAAGCGCGTCAGGGATCACTGGTTGGCCTTGGGTAACCAGCCGCTTTGTGCAGCTGACGAGAAGTGCCGTTGCCACTGGCCTGGAGCGCGGACAGACAGGCGCAGCCTCTAAAGTTGTTTAGCACACCGAATGTTCGTGGGAACCCGCTGCTAAAATATTTGCAGACGACCTAATTCGGGCTCAGGGTTTGGTAAGTATCAGAGCAGCTACCTCACTGCGACCTACTGAAACAAACTTTTGTCGGCCGATAGATCCTACGGGGGGGGGGGGGGGGTGTACGTGCGCCCTGTCGCACTCCTCACTCGGTCGGTCGCTCTCTCCGGACTGTAACCGCCGCGGCCCCGGCACGGGAACAACCGCACCTGGCATTGGCATCCGGCGGCGGACGGGCGGGAGGCTGGAGTTCGGGCCCGGAGGCTGTCTAATGAGGCAATGAAGCCCTCAAAACTGCTTCGGTACCCTGAGTCCAAGCACTCTGCACTTAAAGACAAACCGGTTGAGTTATTTTTCCAGCGGAAAAAACATGAGCAAGCGGGGCAGCAGCTGAGAGCCACGTAAACTAAATTGCGGAATAGACTGGACATAAGGAACCTGCTTTGAGTATCGCTGTATTCCGGTCACATTTAAGACACCAACCCCCCCCCCCCCCCCCCGCCCCCGCCCCCCCCCCCCAGTCAGCCGGTCCATAAGAATATTGTCAATATTAAACCGGTCCGCGGTGCAAGAAAAAAAGGGTGGGTACCCCTGGTGTTCATACATTATTTCTACTTAAGGGTTGGGGGGTTTTACTTCCGGTCTTCTCTGCCCGGTGCGCATGCGTGTAACTAATCGATTTGGAGTCAATCTCGCCTTTCACTAAGGCTGAGGTAGGGGATCTTGGGCTTCAAAAGGTTGGTGACCACTAGCACAGATGGATAAAATTGCTTTTTTAACAAATGGAGTGTTAGAGTGGAGAATCATAGGAAAGTACAAAAACAGGCCCTTTTGTTCATCTAGTCCAGGGGCTCCAAACAGCAGTTAATGGTAGGGGTCCTTGGCATAAGAAAAAGTTGGGAACCCTGATATAGTCCCTGCTGAACCATTTAGACTGCCTAGCCCCATCGACTTGCACCCAGAACAGTCAACCATACCCTACTACGTACCTATCCAAACTCGAGTAGAACATTGAGTCTGCATGCACCACTTGTGCTTGCAGATCATTCCACACTCGCAACCCTCTGTGCGGTTACCCCTCATGGCCCTCTTAAACTTGTCATTTTTTCACCCTTAACCCATTACCTAGTTATAGTCCCACCCAGCCTCAGTGGAAAAAGCCTTCATTTACCCTATCTATACCCCCTTATAATTCTGTATACCTCTATTCTCCCCTCAACCTTTGTTCCAAGGAATAAAGTCCTAACCTACTCCATCTTTCCTCATGACTTAGGTCCTCCAATCCCAGCAACATCCTCAAATTTTCTCTGTACTTTTTCAACCTCATCTACACCTTTCCAGTAGGAAGTGGCTAAATCTGCACATAATATTTCAGATAGGGCCTCATCAACATCTTATACTATTTCAACATAACATCTCATTTCCTATGGTCAGTACACTGATTTATGAAGCAAATGTGCAAAATGTTTTCTTCATTATCTTGTCTACTTGTGAATGCACTTTCAATTATCCACCTGCATTCCCAGATTCCTTTGCCCTACCACGCTCCTCAGTGCCCACCGTTCACTGTGTAAGACCTACCCTGCTGGTCCAACCGAAGTGCAACACCTCACTCTTGACTGAATTAAATTCCATCTGTCATCTTTGTCCATTTTTCCAGACAAGCTCTGATGGTCTGCCTCACTGTCCACTACATCCTCAGTCTAGATGTCATCTGCAAATTTGCTGATCCAGTTAATGTTATGATCCAGATCATTGATATGGATGACAAACAACAGACCCAGCACCAGTCCCAGCAGCACTCCACTAGTCACTGACCTCAGGTCAGAGAGGCAACCGTCTATTACTACTCTCTGCCTTCTCCCACAAAGTCAGTGCCTAATCCAATTTACTACCTCATCTTAAATGCCAAGCAGCTGAACCTTCCTGATCAATTTTCCCATGCAGGGCCTTATCAAATGCCTTGCTAAAGTTCATGTAAACAACATTCACTGCCTTGCCTTGAACCTCCCTGGTAACTTCCTCCAAAAAAAAACCTATTAGATAGGGTAGACACTACCCACCACGTACAAAGCCTTCTTGACTATCCCCAATTAATCCCCGTCTATCCAAATACTCATATCTGGTCCTTCCAATAACATTCCCACCACTGACTGGCCTACAAGTTCCTGATTTTTATGCCTTTCTCAAACAGTGGAACATTAACTAATATTAACTGAGAGGCACAAATAGTGTAGACAGTCAGTGTCTTATTATTATTTGGTGGGACATAGTGCCAAGGACTAGACTGTAATTAAGATGAGAGGAGCAAGTTTGAGGAGATGTGTGTCATTTTTAAAACAGAGCGACAGGTTCCTGGAACTGTGGTGGAAGCAGCCATCATAAATGGCATTTAAGAGGCTATTAGACATATGAATATGCAGGGAACAGACAGGTGGATCGTGAACAGGCAGAAGAGATAGTATAGTGCACAGATATCCTGGGGCAAAGGGTCTTCCTGTGCTACATTAACAAGGAGCTGAGGGTCCATATTTAAATGCCAAACACCAACACCCACCCCACCCTCCAACAAAATTAAATTTTCTTACTTTTGCTGATGTCTCAAACCAGGCAATGAAGCCATTCTCTTTACAGAACTGATCCAGTTTGGGCAAAGCGCTGGTCAGTCCCTCTTTAGCCTGGTCACATTTGTTTGCCAGTAAGACTGCAGGCACTGGCCTTCCGTTCTGCAGCCTCACTTTAGAGTCAAGATCACTTTTCCATTTTGAAACCGCCTCAAACGTTGATGCTCTGGATACATCAAAGACGATAAATGCTCCCACTGCTTCCCGGTAGTAAACTCTAGTCATGTTACCAAACCGCTCCTGCCCTGGAAAGAAGTTTTAAAAAATTACTTTTTGTTTTCATCAAAATCACTAACCAACACCCAACAACAGTATCAAGTTATGTTACTAATAGAACTGCAAGCAATCCTTTGGATTTTGGATCCTTATTCAATTTGTCTGTTGGTGCAATTATAAAAAATTAGCTATTGAGAGCATTAAATCAGTTGAACACAACAGGAAGGAGAAGCCAGCGTCAATTCAGGATTAACAATGATATGGAGAAACTGCAGGAAGTCAAAACAGCCAAAGTGTTTGGTGCATCATGGCAAGCTCAAATCAACATTTCTGGAGACCAATGGACAAAATTTCAAGAATGCCGCCACCACCTCGGGCAGAGATCTGGGCAGTTATCTGAGCTATGGCATTCACACAGGCTGCTAGCTGCATCGCTAAGCAAGCCCAAACATCACCTCCCACCAGCTGATGGTATGTTGATCCACCTCAGCAGTAGTTATAAGCTTAGGATTTATTTTGTCGTAATTCCAGGTGTGGAAAAGGGTAAATAGAAGTATTTCATGTAGCCATGGACCATGCCGGATGAGACTCTTCATCTGGTGAGATAACAGAGGGGGCGAGGGACAAGGGGAGAATTCAGCTGAAGGGCGATTGGCAGATGGATGTGGGAAAGGTAGAAATACAAGACGGTGGGAGGTGTTAAGTGGAGGCAAAAGGCTTCAGATGACGTCTGATAGGAGAGGAAGGTGAATAATGAAATAGAATTAGGTAGGGTGGGCACGGCAGAAAGAGACCCAGACGGGGTATTGGTGTGATGAGGACCCATATGCCAATTACACCTTGTCTGGACCCACCTATCATCTACCAGCTCTTCTTCCACCCCCTTCCCTTTACATTAGTATACCTGCTATATCCCCTCTGTCCCCCAGTCCAGACAAATGGTCAAGACAGAACACTGACTGTTCCTTTCTCTCCACAGATACCACTGTCGCTCTCAAGTTTGTCCTTTCCCCTTGTTATTCTAGTTGATTTCTTTTGAGTACTACAAAGTATCAAGCAAAAAAAAGACAAATCAGAATTTCACTAGTATCGTTCTCTCCCTTTTTCTCCACACCACCATCAAACGCACCCTCCTGCTGCTTGATTGGAGTTAATGTCACAGAATTGAATACAAACACAAGTTCTACGAGCCAGATGCTTGCAAGACAGACGTTTGGGCACAGAAATGCTGCTTTCTTATCACATGATATTTCCAAGGATCATGTGGTCTGCCGCCTGCTTCAGTGCAACAGTTTTACAAACAGCTTTAAGCATCCAATTTGCTTGAAGGCCCTGTATGCAAACAGTGTGCCTTCCTAACATTAAATTTGGAATACATCTGTGTCCCAATGCCGCCTGACGACATCACAATTAAGCAAAATGCACAGCTAAATCAGAACAAAGTATTCAGAAATCTGCTGTTAGTTTGCAGATATGCAGCCCATCTATCAATTAAGATTAATATAAAGATAAAGTTTGCTGTAGAGATGCACTGAGCAAGAAAAGTATAGCTCAGCAAGAGCTAAAGTTTTGAGAATACAGGACAGCCAATCTAGATTCGTTATCATTTAGATTATCAACGATTTAAAAGAACTGAGTAGCTATCGAGATTTGCACGCACTATTTGTAGTTATTGCCCTTTTAATTGTCCGATTTGTAGCAATACAGCTGTTCTCCAATGAAACAGTCAGCAGTGTCATCATAGGATTCCAGATCATGGGACCAAGATCTAAACGAGATTAACTGATTCTACTCCATAGAACACAAGGCATGCTACAAGAAAGCAACTGTAAAATTCTGCAACTGAAGATGAATGGAACAAAGACAAAGAAAAAGCTTTTAAACACAGAAGAATTCTCCATTTTTGATTTAAAGTTGGTCATACAGTCTTTATTCTGGAAAAAATCTTGAAGTAGCTTTAAAACCGCTAACTGAAACTGCTTAGCATATAGTTCTGCAGCCAAATCAAAGCTGTTCCTAGAATAAATTACAATCCTTTCAGATATGCTAGAACTTTAACTTACTGTCAAACAATATGGTGATAACATCCTAAGATGGGTCTCGGCCAAAAATATCGACTGCTCTTTTCCATGGATGCTGCCTGAGCCGTGATTTCCCTTGGCATTTTGAGATTTTTCCTATGGACAGTTTTACCAGTTGCTCTGAAGCAACAGAGTGTGACAAATCATTAGATTAGTACATGTTACAGTCACCAACTGGAGTTCAGATCCAGACCATGGTCTACGAAGAAACAAACTGAACACAGATTCACAGGAATGAATTACGGGAGTTACTAATATATTCCACAGCTTTCAGCTGAAGTAGTGTTCTGTTGGGAGTGCACTTTCTCTTGTGTCTTATTACTTTTCAAATTAGCCATTTGGGTGCGTGAGCTAGAACTGCTAAACCAGTGCTCTACATGTTTTCACAGGAAGACCTACAATTACAGACTTGCCTTGAGACTCTCAAGGGCTGTCACAAAACTAGGCAACAGTGTGAATATAGAAAATATACAGCATATAACAGGCCTTTTGGCCCACAATATTGTGCCAAACATGTGACCTACTCTAGAAGCTGCCTAGAATTTCCACACTGCATCGCCATTTTTCTAAGTGCCATGTACCAATCTAAGAGTCTCTTAAAAGATGCCATCATATCTGTCTCCACCATTGTCACTGCATTTCACTCCACTCTGAAAAACTTATCTTTGACATCCCCTCTGTACCTACGTCCAAGCACCTTAAAACTATGCCCCTTTGTGTTAGCCATTTCAGCCTTGGGAAAAAGCCCCTGACTATCAACACGATCAAAGCCCCTCATCTTATACACCTCTATCAGGTCACCCCTCATCCTCCCCACTCCAAGGAGAAAAGGCCAAGTTCACTCAACCTATTCTCATTAGGTACGTACTCCAATCCAGGCCACATCCTTTTAAATCTCCTCTGCACTCCCTATAGAATCCACCTCCTTCCTGTAGTGAGGTGACCAGAACTGAACACAGTACTCCAAGCAGGGTCTAACTAAGGACTTGTATAGCTTTAACATTACCTCTCGGCTCTTGAACTCAATCCCACAGTTGATGAAGGCCATCACACCATACGCCTTCTTAACAACACTGTCAACCTGCGCAGCAGCTTTGAGTGTCCTATGGACACGGACCCCAAGATCTCGCTGATCCTCCACACTGCCAAGAGTCGTACCATTAATATATTCTGTCTTCAAATCTGACCTACCGAAATGAACCACTTCACTTATCTGGGTCCCAGAACAATCCTTGCGGACCACCACTGGTCACCATCCTGCATGCAGAATACAAACCATCCATAACAACCCTTTGCCTTCTGTGGTCAAGCCAATTCTGGATCCACAAAACAAGGCCTTTCTTACTTTCTGAACGAACCTTGCATGGGGAACCTTATCAAATGCCTCACTGAAATCCATATACACTACATCCACTGCTCTACCGTCCTCAAAAAAATTCAATCACACTCATAAGGCATGACCTGCCCTTGACAAAGCCATGCTGACAATCCTAATCAGATTATGTCTCTCTAAATGCTCATAAATACTGCCTCTCAGGATCTTCAACAACTTGCCCACACTGAAGTAAGGCTCACTGGTCTACAATTTCCTGGGTTATCTCTACTCCCTTTCTTGAATAAGGGAACAACTCCGGTACTCCTCCCAACCCTATTGATGACACAAAGATCATTGCCAGAGGCTCAGCAATCTCCTCCCTCACCTCCCACAGTCGCTTGGGGTACATCTCATCCAGTCCCAATGACTTACCTAACTTAATACCTTTCAAAAGCTCGAGCACATCCTCTTTCTTAACATCTATACACTCAAGCGTTTCAGTCTGCTTTAAGTCATCCCCACAATTGCCAAGATCCTTTTCACTGGTGAATTCTGAAGCAAAGTATACATAAAGTAGATCCGCTACCTCCTCCGGCTCCACGACGGAGGGGGAGGGGGAGGGGGAGGGGGAGAGAACATATTGATCCTTTGTTTCACACCTGCGTAATGCATTAAATTAACAAAAGAGCAATAGTTAAGAGCTCCCATGGGTTTGTTCTTCCAATTTATTATTAATTATTCAGCACAGTACAGACCCTTCAAGCTGTACTGGCCAGCAACTCTTGCTTAACCCTCGTCTAATCATGGGATAACTTAGAATGATCAAGTCTAAATTAGTAACTGGTAGCTGGTCTGTCTTTGGACTGCGAGAGATAACTGGAGCACCTGGAGAAAACCCAGGCATTCTTCGGGGAGGATGACGGACTCCTTACAGATGACATCAGAATTGAACTCTCAACTCTAATGCCCCAATCTGTAGTAATAATGAGTATTTACTCTCACTCCCGATTGGTCCTACTCTCATCCTCTTGTTCTTCACGTACTTGTAGAATGCCTTGGGGTTTTCCTACATCCTGTTCGCCAAGGCCTTTTCATGGCCCCTTCTAGCACTCCTAATTTCATTCTTAAGCTCCTTCCTGGGACCCTTGTAATTTTCTAGAGCTCTAATAGTACCTAGTTTCTTGAACCTTTCGTAAGCTTTTCTTTTCTTCTTAACTAGATTTTCTACATTCTTTGTGCACCATGGTTCATTAACCCTACCATCCTTTCCCTGCCTCAATGGAACATACCTATGCAGAGCACCATGCACATGTTCCATGAACATTTGCCACATTTCTTCTGTGCTTTTCCCTAAGAACATCTGCTCCCAATTTATATTCCCAAGTTCCAGTCTAATAGCATCATGTTTCTCCCACCCCAATTCAATGTTTTCCCAAATCTTCTGCTCCTATCCCTCTCCAGCACTATGGTGAAGGAGATGAGAGTTGTGATCACTACCTCCAAAGTGCTCTCCCACCAATAGATCTGACACCTGACCGTGTTCATTTCCCAATACCAGTTCAAGTACAGCCTCTCCTCTAGTTGGCTTATCTACACAAGCCAACTGCTTTTGGATTTACAGATTTTGTTAGGGAAGGTGTGTCACTGAAAGCAAACCTTGTCCCAAAACAAAAAAAAAGCTGGTGAGGACACACCCTTAGGCTTAACCAGCTGTTATATTGGTCAAGATTTCGACTATCAGGACATCCAAAGAAATAAAAAAAAAGACTAAAAGAATCAAGTTCAGTTCATGCTTGCTAAGTTCACAGTCATTTAAAAGTTCAAGCTGGTACAGGTTTGTCAGACAGATTACACTATAGTTCAATATCAAAGCAGCATTGACAGATTGGCAAACCAGTGGCCAATTCCAGATTTCTGGGAAACAGTGGCACTTGAGTGTTGAGCTGATGTCATTTTAAATAGCTCTAGGCCATTAGACATTTAGCTACTATCATTTGGCTACATTCAGTTAAAATATTTATAAATTATTTTCTAAACACTACTAAGTTATGTCACATTCTTTTCAGGATTCATAAGTCACATAGTCCATTGCTATTTTTATTAGGAGACATTGAAGGGACAATAACGAAATTTAAATTGAATAAGTATCAGAAAAAATTTATAAAAATTGCTTTGGCAGTAGCCAAAAAAGTTATCGCAGTTACTTGGAAATCTGATTTAAATTTAACTATGGATCGTTGGAATAATGAAATACACAGTTGTATTCCATTTGAAAAAATTACGTATAATTTAAGAAATGAATATGAGATATTTTTGAAAATTTGGTCACCATACTTACGAAAGATAGGATTAGATACATAGGTCCTTTGAAGATAAAATTATAGTAATTGGGGAAAGTGAAAATAAATATCAAAATTATTTTGAACTCCATGGAACATGTGGGGATCCTCCGATATCCAGGCAATCTTTCTTCTCTTTTCTTTCTTTTTTTTTCTTTTTCTTTAGATAAGGGTTAAGGGGGGGAGGGTTAAGGGGAGGGGGAGGGTTAATATCACTTTTCTTACTATTTTATTATCACATTTATTCTTGTAATTTCTAAAATTCAATAAATAAATAATATTAAAAAAGAATTCATGAGTCATCTTGAATGTTCAATTTAGCAACTTACAAACCACTTTAGTCTTGAATGTATAAAATGGGCAGAATTGAAATGGCTACTTTAGAACTTTATTCAGAGGCAGCTTTGGTGTTGGGTGTGTCATGTTCTTGAGTTATTGCCTGGTGTAAAGAGTATTCTGAGGGTACTGGTACAGTAAAATGAACAGCTTGGTGAGAAAACAGGCTAGATTTGGAGCAGTATCACCAGAAGTTACATCCCATCTGTTCTAAATGACCAACTTCTTGCCTCCACACAATAGCCAAGAAAACGTCCCTACACCAACACCCAGTTTCACCAGATAAACCAAAGAATTTTGCACATTTCAATAAGACCATTTAATAACACCTTGATTTTTGTTTAAAGAAACTAAGTCATTTTCTTAACTTCCTCAGCTCTAAAGTCTTTAGCCTGAAACATTAAATTCTCAGATGCCCAATATGCTGAGCTTCTAGTGTTGGCTTCTAAGTATTATCTAGTCTGCCAAATCCCTCTTCATTAAGACAAACCCTATCCCAGGAATTATTTGAAACTATTTGTTATACACTCTCTATCACTAGAACAGACAAAAAAACTCATACTCAATATTCAAGAGACTTGTAGATGACAATATTACTTTTCAGAGATTTATGTCCCTATAAAGACCAACACTTTTCAATCTCGCCATTTAAAACTTCAAATATTCTGGCAAAGTAATGGATCTTTCATTTTCCACATCATCCTCTACCTGCTTGCTTCACCCATTTACTTAATCTTCACAGAGCACATTGCCGGCCACCTTTAAAATCAACAGCAAGTTTATTTATATATCAATATAATGTACTGGCATTGGGGGAAAGATCAGTTATTGGACAAGGTAGTCGTACCATTTAGTTGGGATGCTGGGAGGGGTGCAATTTAATTTCCTTCATGTATGAGGGGATTACATGCACATAACAGATCTGTTTCTATTATTCTGCTAGCTACAACTTCAGATTTGTTCAGCCCAATTCCTTGTGGATCTTGTCCAATCCTGCTTTAAGCACATGCTACTGCTTTAATAGATTCAAGCCTTTCAGTACAACTGTCACGCCAATTGATGTGTTCCCAGATTACCCTCCCCTTTTCCACAAATTGTTTTTCAATTTGCATCTAAAGTCTGTGGAATTTTGAAGATCACTATCAATGCATCTGTTGGCTCTGGAGTTGCCCCTGCAAGGAATCTAACCACCAGGTCCTGAGAGCTTAACCATCTTTCACCCCCATTAAATTGTTTAGAAAAAAACCTAGTGCTGATGTCTTTGGTCCTTATTCACTATGAAGATATAAATTTATACATCTTCAGCATTTCTTAAAGATTCCAAGATTATGCAAGCAGGTTTTTTCCACTGAGGTTGAGTGGGACCACAACTGGAGATCATGGGCTAAGGGTAAATTGTGAAATGTTCAAGGGGAATGTATAAGGGGGAACTTTTTCACTCAGAGTGAGAGTGGAGAACGAGCTGCCAACGCAAGTGGTGCACGTGTTTAAGAGAAGTTTGGATAGGTACATCGATGGGAGAAGTCTGTAGGGCTATAGTCAAAGTGCAGGCTGATGGGACTAGGCAGTTAAAATGGTTCAGCACAGACTAGCTGGGCTGAAGGGCCTGTCTCTGAGCTATATTTTTCTATGACTTAAATGTTTCTGACATTTCCCATCTCAACTGCAAGGAATTGACACTTTTTTTGATGACTGTCTGTAGAAGCTTTTTACAGTCAATGTTTATGTACTTTGCTGGACTATTCCTGTACACTATCTTCCTTTTGCCAAACAGGCTTAGTCCTCTGCCAAGTTCAGGAATTCTCAGTTCTCATGCTTACTACATTATTAGCAATACTACAACTCCTTAAGCTTGGATTCAATATTATTTAACTTTATGCCACATCTGATGAACCTTTTACACCTCCCTCCATCACCTTAATATTACATGTAAACTTTAAAATATTAGCCATTTCTTCTTTATTGACATCCTTCAATGCAGTTTCACCAATCTAGCAGAGCCAATTCCCATCTCATCTTTATAGTTTTATTCAGATTCAAGATTTCGGTTTCAAGCAAATCACTTTCAATTCTTATATTTAAAAAAACAATCAGTTCCCCGAAAGGTGCTGAAGCCACCAGATTTTTAAACTAGTTAATTCACATTTTTAAATGTCAGATCCAAAATAGCCTGTTCTCTTGACCAGTGAATTGGAGGAATCATCTCTTACATACTCTGCAATGTGTGATTTATAATTTATACTAATTTGGCTTGTTCAAATTATATAATATCTTTGTGCTTGTAGCATTATGCAATCTAGGTTAATTAAACCCAAAGATGTTAGAAAGCTGTCTGTCTGTGCAGGAATTAAAACGAGGTTTACCAAATTAAAAGAAAATGAAAGAACCTGGAATTTTTAAAAAAAGCTATGGGAGAATGAGGCATGGCTGACACGGGTGTGGACAGGTGACAGAAAACGTAGTGAACTATAGAAACTGAAGAGAAATTAGTAGCTAGCATTTCCACCCTACTTACTGGAAATCCTCGGGGCGAATCCCCTGGAAGAGTGTCAATAAAAGATTTATTGAAGTGATAGCTATAATGAGCATCAGCTATAGCAAGACGATATTGGCAGAAAGTAGTACTCAAGGTATCTACGGTGTAACCGGGAATTAGTTCTGTTAAATCATACCAAGGGATTTGGTCAGGTGTTTTTTGTGCAGGTACTGTGAATCAACTTTACATGAATGACCCAACATTTCATCCAATGAACCAAGAAACAAGATGTTGAGCCACCCAAGATCAAAGAACCAGTGTGGGAATGAAATGTTTCAAGACAGAGGATTTAACATGGTTAGATGTACACGTTTAGTTTTCATTCAAAGGACGTGAATTTGATTTTCTGGAAGAAATGATTATATTTGTAAAGGCTTTGATAAGGTGCCAAATAATAATTACCTTGTTTAAAAGTGATGTTGGAGAATTTATTGTGAAAGTAGTTAAGCAGTGTGTTTACACACATATACTTTTTCTATAAAGAAACTTGGCTCTAGAAGTGTTTCCTATTCACTGCCTCTTTCTGATGCCTGGGGCTTCTACTAGTACCTCATGTAGTACTATGTAATTTGATTTTCTCAAAGAGTGGGGCAACCGGTCACATGATAAGATGAGCACAACACAGGTGTTACAATTACTTTTATTATGTACTCATCTATAACCACAAGAGCTGTACATGGGCTTGCAATAATGTTCTGTCCCTCATTTTGCAACACAACCTGGGTATATTGTGAAGTGGACAATAAGCACTGTATCATTACAGATCTTGCTCATTTCAAATCTTCTGGTAATTTCTTGCATTTTCTCAATTACACTAGTAAACAAAGGAACTTCATTTGCACTGATTACCAGAGGCAACAATAATTGAAATTATCTGGTCCAATTAGGAATTAATGTCAAGGAAGTAGCATCTTTTGTGATACAAATTCACTTTCCAGGGGCTGAGAGGCTTATTACAGACCTCAACGTTCTAGCATAGCAGCATATCCCAAAGGGTTAGAGGTGTTTGGTACAAAGTTAAACTCCAATCCAATATTCCTTGTTTACTACTAGTTATAAACAATGGCCTTGTAGGTCAATGATTATTCAAGAGAAACAATGGGGTACACATTAATCTAATGAGACATTGCATTCATCAGGCCTGATAAAGGTACCTGACAGTGTGAACTAGTCACAAAACAGTATAACTGTCGGAAAGCATTGGGATTGTCAGGAATTACAGAGACAGAAAGGAGAACTGGAATTCATTCCTTAGCTGTCGGTTTCTGCTGAAGATGATTTGTTTATCTGCGACTGGTTGCTAGGTACCCATGTTCTGAAATCCTTTGTTTATAAATCCTTTGCAATTTGGAAATCTTATCCAGTAGTAATCCTCTCAGTTTTAAATGCATGTCAAGAACTATTTGTCCAAATTAAAGCACACATCATTAAAAATAAAATAAATTGTGTTTAACCTGCTTCATTAGCTGGAAGTATCTCCTCCTTGGGAGGGAAGGGGATCCCACCAAAGAGTGGGCATTGGCAGCTAGACTTCACCACAGAAACTAGACGGGAGAAAGAGCTCATCTTTCAAGCCCAAGTTGATAGAGCAGAACCTCACTATGATTAGGGTACCCTTGGATACCTACATTGGATAGGGCTTAAAATCTCATTTTTTAATTCAAAATTTTGCAGACAGTGAACCCTACACCATCAGACATTTGCTAAAAGTTCACATTTCCACCATACATTAAAGTAAAACTAGCAAAACCTGGAGTTTCCCTAAAGGAAAAGGAACAGAAGTAGTTGAACCATCTTTGGTTTTCAAGACCTGGTCACAAGTTTGAGATAGGATGAACAGGGAAATGCAGTACAAGTACAGGCACGCATTCGTACTTGCCTCCTGCAGAACACAGTTTCATTACTTCTGCTCCCATTTCCTACCCCTGCCATCCGTTTCATCTTGTCTCCGACTCTGTGCTTGCTTTGTGCATTTGTTTCCATCACAGGACAGATGATGGTATGGATAGCTAATAGACTTCCAACACTAACAATTCCCTAACTACCCTTCATCTTACCATGCTTTCTGTCAGAAGAATTCTATTCTCCCCATTTCTGTTTTTAATTACTCTGATGAGAATTTTTGTACAGGAACCTCCAAAATTCTTCCTGAACTATGGTTTCTCCTCTTCATTACACGTCATCCATTTCCTGCGGCTCTGCTCTCAGACCTTCTCCTCGGGGCAGGGGCAGCACGGCAGTCAACGCCTCCCATCCTCAACCTTCTCTGCAATTATTGCCATATTCAAAGAGGTGTCACCATCAGACACATCATTCCCTGCTCCTCCCTTTTAAACACATGGCATGAATCTTTCACTTTACGACTCTTTGGTCCATTTTTCCATCCCCACTACCCACCTCCAACTTCAGGTGATGCAACACACATCCTTTCACCTCTTCCTTCATATTTGGGAGCCTTTCTACTAGATGAAGAATAATTCATTTTAATCTTTTAATCCAGTATACTGCATTCAGGTAACAAAATTCTGGAGGAACACAGCAGGCCAGGCAGTATCTGTGAAAAAGAGTGAATAGTTGACTTTCATCAAGACTTAAGTCTTCACGACATGGTCTCCTCTATATTGGTGTTTGGGGGTTGGGGGGGCATGCAAGAAGAGAAACAGATACAGACCAGGAAATTGCTTTTGTAACATCTGCATCCAGTCAACACACACTTTAGAAGACCAACAACAAATCTAAAGTGCTCCCAAGTACAGAAGAATAGCTTTGCCCTCAAACATTGGAATACAAAGATTCTCTGTTCCAATTGCTGGTTTATAATCTGGGCATTCTGATGGACGTAGGTTTCGATCACAGGAAGCAATTGGTGCTACTGACCTTCTCATAATATAGCAGCATCCGAAGTCTTATCTACAAACGTTTGTAAATACAATGCATTGAAGAAGGCTGCTTCTTCAAGCTGATCACAAGGTCCACGATCATGTCACCACATCATCAGATGACACAACTGTTATCCCATCAAAATCTAATGTAATATTTTCATTTTGAAACTGGAATCAAAATTGAATTTAGCTCAAAAAGGTCATACAACACAAGCAAGACGTTCTGCAAAAGCTGGAAACATTGAGCAACACAAACTGCGGGAGAAACCGAGCAAGTCAGGCAGCATCTCGAGGGGAATAAGCATTCAATGTTTTGGGCTTAGATCCTCAAGGTCAATAGCCCAAAACGTTAACCGCTTGTTCCCCTCCACAGATACGGCCCGGCATCCTCCACATGGTGTGTCATTTCAGATGAACCCTTGTTAAATATTCTTTCCTCTTTTACCAACCTGCCAAAAATAAAATTGAAGCCCTGTCATGTCCCCTATCTAAATGTTGTTGTAAAGGAGAGATAAATTCAAGTAAACTATGGCACAAGTAGATGTGCCATGTAGAAACGTACAAACTGAAGATTCATTGAGTGCTTAACCTTGTGCAAATGCTGTTTGGGATTCACCCTTGCCCACAAAGTTGATGCAATAAGATTTCATTCACATTGACAAAGAGCCTGTACTTAGAGTACAGCTGTAAGTCAATCCCCCCCCCCCCCCCCCAAACCAGTCATCTCAGATTAGTTATTTATAGGTAACACAGCAATGAAAATTACATGCAAACATGGTCAGGGATTCGCTACAGAAATAGGCCATTCAGTCAAATTCAAGATTGTTGTTGAATGCTGAGTTGCTCCAGCGTTTTGTGTGTGCTGCTCAAGATTGTTTGCTGTCATTCTTCAGTACACAAAGGTGTAAAGAACAAAATGATTGTTACTCCTGATCTGATGCAGCGTTAAATAAAAGTTTTTTAAAAAAGCAAACCTATAAAGCACGATGTACAAGTAACTTGTATAGACTGATTGTATGTATATAGTGACTCTAGGTGATGTGTATGCAGTGGCGGTGGCGGGGTATGTTAATGGACTCGGGGAAAGTAACTGTTTGGATCTGGTGGTCCTGATGCGGATGCTGCATAGCCTCTTCCCTGATGGCAGCAGGACAAACAGCCCGTAAGCTGGGTAGGTGAGATCCTCATGATATTGCTGGCCTTTTTCTGATACCTTTCTGTATACGTTCTTGTTGTTAGGTAGGCAGATGCCAGTGATGTGTTGGGCAGTTTTAATTACCCATTGTAAAGCCCTCCTGTCCACCACAATGCTGTTTCTGTACCACACAGTGATGCAACAGGTTAGGATGCTCTCAACCATGCATCTGTAGACAGTCATGAGTATTGGTGTGCATAGTACAGCTCTCTTTAGCCTCCTTAGAAAGTAGAGGCATTGCTGAGCTTTCTCAACTGTGGAGAACGTGACTGGGACTATGGGAGCTGGGGCAAGATGTTTAAAACCATTCAATTTTCACTGCTGTGTCACTGATGTGAAGAGGGGTGCAAATGCCCCCTCAGGAGTGTTATTGAAGCCAATAACAACTTCCTCAATGTCAACAAGACAAAGGAGGAAGTTATTTCCCTGGTACCAGACAGGCTCTTTCACTTCCTGTGTTGGCTCTCTCATCAACGTTGGTGATGAGCCCCACCACCGTCATATCAGTGAACTTGGCAAATGATTGCCAGGCATTTGGCTATACAGTCACAGGCAAGTGGAGCATTTTTGGTTTCTGGGTGTCAGGGCCAGGTGCACGACAGACACTGTGGCATCTGTCATAGAGTGGTTCTGTCAGTACGTGCATTGGCGAGTGTCTGATATGGCAGGAATGGAGATTTTGATGCGTGCCATTACCAGCTGTTCAAAGCACTTCACAATGACTGCCAAGCCGTAGTAATTTTGTTCCGAAGCTGTAGAGTTCTTTGGTACCGGGATGGTGGTGGCTGATTTGAAGCATGTGGGTAGAGCTGCCTGAATAGTAAGGACTGATGATGTCAGTGAAGACGTCAAAGAGCTGGTGTGCACACTCCTGAGTATTGGGAGTATACTGACCATCCATCACCCATTTTCACTAAACCTACATTAATCTTTGGTTTTGTTTTTAATATTTCCCCCAAATTCTCATCAACTCCCAAGATTCTACAATTTAGCTACAAATTTTAGGCAAATTAGCGGTGAATTAACCCACCAACACATCTTTGTTAAAACAAAGAAAAGTAGAGTTCCAAAGGAAACATCCTAAGTGATTTAATGCTAAATACATGAGCTGCTAACCACTTTCATTCTTTCTGTATCTGCTTTGCTAGCAACTTCACCGTTCCAACTCATACCTATTCCGACATTTCAGGTCTGTCTAGTTGTAACACCCAAATATGGCCGTGGCTGTTGTAAGCAAATATTTTAAACCATCTAAGCAAAATTGTAATGCAATCAACAAAATTTGCATTCAGTCACACACAGCCTGGGTGGATTAAAGGTTTATGGTTTCCAAGAGACTGCACCCAATTTACAAAAGAGATCTACGATCTTTTAAGTACATAACAACTTGGATGTTATCAGAGCTCACGTTATAATGAGGATTACATTATCTTAAAGTGGTAATTCTATCGATATTGTTCAATATTTGTCATGGATCATGTTTCCAGGAGCCACTAAGAAAAGCTTGATAGGTCTGCCAAACTCTTTCAACAACTGTGTGAAGCAGACAGCAACACAGACAAAATGCTGGGGAAACTCAGGCCAGGCAGCATCAATGGAAAAGAGTAAACAGTCGACGTTTCAGGTCAAGACCTTTCCCTCAGGAATAGAAAGAGAAGTCAGAGTAAGAAGGGGGAGGGAGGAAGTACAAGGTGGTAGGTGAAAGGTAAAACAAGGAGAAGGGGAGGGGATGAAGCAAAAAGCTGGGAAGTGGATTGGTATACAAGGGCCAGAGAAGGGGGAGATCTGATAGGAGAGAGTAGATGGTGAAGGAGGGTCTGGGTAGTCTCCAACCTGATGACATGAACATCGATTTGTCAAACTTCTGGTAACTGCCCACACCCCCTCCCCTTCATTTCTGTTTCCCCCTCTCACCTCATCTCCTTACCTGCCCATCGCCTCCCTCTGGTGTTCCTCCCCCTTCCCTTTCTTCCACGGTCGACCGTCCTCTGTCAGGTTCCCCTTTCTCCAACCCTTTCACTAAATCAACTTCCCAGCTCTTTACTTCATCCTCTCTCCCAGTTTCACTATCAGCTTGTACTTTCTCCAACCTTCTCACTCTGACTTCACTTCCTTCCCAATCCTGATGAAGGGCCTCAGCCCAAAAACATCAACTGTCCTCTTTGTCCATAGCATGCCCAGCCTGCCGAGTTCCTCCAGCATTTCGTCCATGTTGTTTTGGATTTCCAAGATCTGCAGATAGATTTTTTGTGTGTTTGTGAAGCAGACAGAAAGATGGGATAAGGCAGCATTCTGCACCCAATTACTTGCAACTACAGTTTTGCACTCTGGACATCTTCAGAAAATCTTAGTATTTTTACCATTATAATGACCACTAAAAAAATGAATACAAAAAGTGGAGTACATCTCAACAATAATTGCACTATTCACTGCTAGCTACAGAAGCACAAATATCCAAGATAAACTGTGTTACAGCACTGAACTGTTAAAAGTTGCCGCTCTTTAGACAAGTCATTGAAGTTTCCTACTCTCACCTTGCTCATCTGACACCAATCATTGCCATATACAATGACAGTAGAAAGATTTTCCATGCAACTTCATAAGGTTCAATCCCAAATTTAACCTAGTCCCTCAATTCAGAACAGGCTTTAGGAAACTGTAGGTTTAATGTATTAATTCTAGTTGTTACATCACAGGTATTGCATCAGATAAGCTACTCGTATTCCATAGCAATCCTTGTACCCTGTCCCCCAACCCTCAATTTCACATCCCGCTAACAGCTGTGGAATTTCAATTTAGTTTACATTTGAAATTGGAAAGGAACTTCTAATAATCATGAAACTACCAAATCATTGCAAAAAACCGAGTGCATTTGGTAATGTTCTTCAGGAGGAAGATATCTGCTACCCTTGTACTGTTTGGACAATTTCACTGGGTGAGACATGAATGAAGCAGGGAAGAAAGTGGACCTGAATCTGGTTATACTGATAACATGGAACGAAGCCCCTTTGCCACTTGACTTTTCACCCAACCTTAATTTTTAGAATAGGGTTCCAAACTTCTTTCACATGCAAAAATAAGTATTTCCCGACAAGCCTACCCAGTGCTCCCCATTCTGGAGATCTCAAAGAACAGAAATACATCGACGAATTATTAATCCATACTTTCAAAATCTAGGAAAATTTGTTTGATTTGCATCCAAAAAACAGTCTCACCACTATTGAAGCCCAAAAATCCCACTTATATTTGCAATACCAACGTACAGACATTCTGAAGGCTGATTATCTTTGATCTTACAACATTCCTTCCAACAACCGTCCTAGGAAGAACTCTTCAAAAGAGTCCAGTGCCAGGCTGCAAGCAGAGGGTTTGCTGCAACTGAGAGGCTGGGATACCATTACCCTTGTCACTGCCACCTGATGGAACAATTTGTAAGAGGAAAGCAGAGAGCATGGCTTTTGTGACGCTTTCTCCTAACATGTATTGATATTTTACTTCCTCCTGTATAAAAATGTCAATTACCTTTTTTTTTAAAAAAATTTAGAGTGCAGGCAAACCAACCTAAGGGGGGTGTAAGAGAAGTCTACCATATGCTCCAGAATATCAAGCATGCTCACAGCTAACACAAAGCAAAATATAGACCTGTAACACTTGCCAATACACAACCATTATTTTGCACTCTTCAGCAGCTTGAAAGTCAGTCATTGCAAAACCTCTCATCAGTAATAATCTAAAATTCCTTTTAGGGGATTGCAATGACTTCAATTGTGACTAACTTCCCGAGACACATTTGAAGTACTTTCTATTGATCTAAAGGGCGGAATTTTTTTTTGTTTAAAGAATCATGTTACAAAAAGATATAGCCTGGAGACACCAGTAGTTCCAGGAGTAACTGCTGGCAGGAGATTGCAGACCAAGTGTCTTCACCCCCTTTCCAGCTAACACAATAATCCCGATCCTATTTGAAATTTACTTTTCCCCCTTCCCTTTGCATCCTGGCTAATTACATAATCTACAGGAATTTACTGTGATGCTGTAATTATCTACAAGCTGCTTTGGGATGGATAATGGAGGATGCTGCAAGTACCATTTTCTGGATCCAGCATCTTCACTGAAAATTGAATCCCGGATAGATCTAGTTAGTGAAAAACTCAAAATAGATGCAGGTTTAAAACCCAGCATGCTGCAGGACCCTTCCTATATAATACCTGGGGGATTCCAAACTCAAATGAATAGGCAGGAAGATGTCATTGCTAGTGATGCAGACTCTGTTCACATTAAAGCAAGAAAATCCTTTACAACTCTAGGTGTCTCCAATAGCTCCATCCTGGGCACCTTCAGTTGCTTTAATGACCTTCCTTCCATGACAACATTGGGGGGGGGGGGGCAGGTGATGAAAACTGCTGCTGGGACAATGGATCACATCTTTGTTTTATTTCCAAATCTGCAGAAAATGCTCTGTAGATTCAGCTACATCGAGATCTTAAGATTCAGAAATCTTATGGGATGTGCAGCACGAGTTTACTTGCCATTTAACTGTTATAACCATCTCCAATAAACATGAGTTTAAACATTTGCCTTTAAAATTTGGTGGCAAAACCATGGTGATCTTGGGGTATACATAAGGAGTAAAGTTTATGCATAATAAAATTTGACAAGACATTGGAGTTATGGGCAAGGGAACCTAGTTGCAGGCGGAATTTTAGAGGATAAAGCAACAAAGTTTGGGAAGCAGAAGTTAGTTTAGAAAAATAGGGGTGCTTTAAGAAAAATAAGGTTTGAAAAGGAAAAGAATCACTTGAGAGTATGAGGTGGTCAGCCTACACAGATTACCAAGCACGTGCCAGTTTCAGAATGTCATCACAAGAACTTCAGTACACCTTTATGACATTTTCCTGTACACACGAGATCTTATTTAGAAAATGGATTTAATTTTAGAACACCAAAATCCCTAAAACTTTTGAGACATGTTTAATTTTCCCATTTTAACAAATCGAACAGTTCAAAACAGAATTTGTTCAGGGCATCAAGAATGTGAACTCAAATCTTTTCTTGCCCCACACAATTTTCACCCTGAAACATGCCACCCAGAATCAGGGCAAATCCTGGCGTTTGGGGTGGTGATGCAAAACTCCACAAGTCTTTCAGCTCATTCTGGAAGCAACTGGTTGAAACTAGAACCAAAACGCCAACTGAAACAGAGGCAAGGGAACAATGGCCTTTAAATTACATTGTCTCTTGGAGCTTTTAGAGTGTCAGAGTTCCACATTATGTAATTTGTCCATAAGCCATTCATGCAAAAAAGTAAATTTGCATAGTAATTCCCAAATTCCAACAGGTGCTCCAAATTGGAACATTCAACATGAAAAGTGTTCTGCGTATTTGCTGCTTTTTCCAAAGCTCGCATCTCATTATAGAAATTTGCTTTAACTTCACTCATGTGGCTGCAGGTGACACTCAAGAGAATTGGCTGGATTCCTCCCCCCACCCCCAGCCAAAATGTGAGATAGCCACTTAAGATAAAAGACTGATTTAGAGTCCAAAACAGAACACGGGAATTGCAAATTATTTTTAAAATAGATTTAAAATGCTGTTCCCTCTACACAAATAACTCAGTGATGGAAAGGAAGATATTCCGTAGTATATGGCAACACCCAGTCCGTCACATCACTAGAATTACAGATCAGATAAAACCTTGCCAGAATAAAACTTTTGGAATTTTAGGGACCATTTTGAATTTAGCTTGCCCATGCCAATATCGTCATTGTGTAATCTCTGCCATGTGGTTCTTAAAGCATCACCTACCCATTCAAATGTTCGTGACACGAAGGAAATACATCCGGTGTTAGGCTAAAGCCTTGAATACTACACAATTACCAACCTAACATTATTAAAGAAGCCCATCCCATGGTAAGAGTTTAAGGATCAGAACAGACTGTACCGAACAATACCTTTTAAGGCTTGTCCATATAACTAGAATCAATTTTACAGTCAAATCCTTTGTGCATTTCCCTAGTAAATACACACACTCAAATCTGTTGAGCCATGCAGACTTGAATGTTCAGGTGCTCAACCAGCCTGGTAGGAATTGACAATTACCTCATAGCTTTGGTTTGGAGAGGAAGTGACCTGCTAACTTCAGACCTCCTCTAGGAGGCAAAACGGGGGGGAAGGGGGGGGAGAAGGGGGGGGAGAAGGGGGGGGAGAAGGGGGGGGAGAAGGGGGGGGAGAAGGGGGGGGAGAAGGGGGGGGAGAAGGGGGGGGAGAAGGGGGGGGAGAAGGGGGGGGAGAAGGGGGGGGAGAAGGGGGGGGAGAAGGGGGGGGGAGAGATCAAATGATTTACTGATCACCAAACCATCAAGCTCAAGGTTCATAGCTCCTGCCCTCAGCACAAGCAAAGTAGACTAAAGTGTAAAACCAAAATCCATGGATTCTCCAGTTCCTCTCCTAAAACATACTAAGAATACTTGGGGCATGAATGTCAAGGGTCAATCCGATATTACAACACTTATTGTACAAAGCAAATGGATTTTAAGCTTCTCATTTCCCATAATACTTCCAACCTTTCAAGTTCATAATGCTTCAGAAGACATTCCAAATAACGTGCACATAACAGAGGAAAAAAAAATTCAACAGCAATCACATCAAGTTCTTCCACATTTAGGCGTGTACGAGGGGAGAGGTCAGCAGTTGACGCCAGTCGCTGGTCCAAGGACATCCTAGCAGGGACGAAGGCTAAGGAAAGGCTAAAGCATTTGCCACCACCTCCATCCAGCCTGGGCCGCTGAGTGTTCGAGCCTAGCAAGGTCCTCTCGACCATAGGCGCCAATGCATTACGTAATATATGCAAGCTTATATGATCAACTTGAAGTATATCATAAATGTACACGACTTCGACAAACAGCTTGAGAATGCCATTTAGTTATCAAATCAGACACTGAAGGCATGCGCTCCAAAACTCGCCACGCCTCTAACCAAGCCGTACTGATATCAACACCTGGCTGTGTGGAAAATCGCTCAGGTATGTCCTGTCCACGGGACAGCAAATTAAATTTAATTACCGCCTACTCCCTATGTCTTAATTCGCAGCCTGAGGGGGCAGAAAAACGGCGGACGCTGAAATAAAGATGTGAATTTTCGCGGGTAGCTGCAAATTCGATGTCGCTATTTGTCGAGAAAGCGGCTTCAGAAATAATCACCCATCGCTCCTGCCGTCAGCTGGAAGGGCGAGAATGGATAAACAAGTCCTGGAATATCACGACTTCCAATCTCAGTCACCAACTTTCTGACTAATCTCAAAGTACAGAGATTAAGCAACAAACTCTTGTTCCAAGCCACTATGACTTACGCTATGTTTTAGCTTGCGGTAAGACTGTGCCACTGATTGCAACCAAAAAAAGGAAAGATTTTGATTCGGGGAGAATATCTGTTAAACTACTCATTTTCTGCCAAAAAAAAAACCCCACTCCGATTAGGTATGGACTCACGCACGGAGAATAGACAGTTAACCAGCCACGATACCCACTCTTACCTGCAATGTCCCAAAGCTGTAGTCTTACCACTGTATCTTCTTCCCAATTCAACACTTTCAGAGCGAAGTCCACGCCGATGGTGGCTCTGTAGTGGTGCGAGAAGATCTGATGAACGTACCGCTTAATAATGCTGGTCTTTCCAACACCCAGATCTCCAATCACTAATATTTTGAATAGATATTCTTTCTGAGCTTTCTCCATTGATACTCCAGCCAATCTCCCTGCTACTCCTCCCCCTTGTTCGCTGTCTTTAGACGCTCTATACTTGAACCCGTTTCAAACTCCCGAAAGAAACTTCACTGGCTATTAGCTACCGCGCATGCTCTCTATCAAGCAAGCATCTTCCACCGCCACTTCTCGCGCTCCGAAGAAATTAAAAGGGAAATATCTCCAACCAACGCCTTTGGGGTTTAATTGTCCGAGCACTTGTGATTCTGCAGTCACTTATCCGTTTTTATTAGCCCCTGATTGTTAAGTGTTAGTGCAACCCAACTGGGATACTTGCTCTCGCACAAATTATTTTCTCAAGTATTTTGGAAACTGAAGTTCCTTTTCTTGCTGCAGACGAAAATATCTGTTTAAGGGATGATGAAGCAGCATATTCGGGAAAAGAGGACACGTCAATCGTTGGAGATGGTGGGAGGAGTCCCATGTGGGTCATCAATAAGGGGCTGATAGTTTATTTTTAAGCTCTAACTTCTATGTACTGTCTTTGCCTTTTTGTCTCTCGCATCTTCACACACTTTCAACTTATTTAGATTTTTTTTTTAAAAGATCTTCCCATCCTCCCTTTCTCTTTAAATATTCGGCGTTTCAAAACTCTACGATCTCAAAAACCTTCCGATAGCGGAGGTTAGTTTATGTCTGAAGTATAGCCCATCCCACCTCCGACTGCGGAGCCTCAGCCTGCCATCTCACCGCTAATGGTCGCAGCCAAACACGTGAGATCATTAAAGACAGAACGCTCGAGTGGAGGAAATCCAGTTTATAGTTCCTGCACTCTCACGTGCTCTATTTATTGATCACGGGGTGAGCTTTTTTCCAGCGGGGAATCCAAGATCAGATAAGGAGTGGTCTAGTTAATACCCCCTTCTGCTGAATCCTCAAAACAATTTCTGATACCTCATTTTCTGTTCCACAGCCTGAAACTCCGGTTTTAATGATGACTTCCATAACATAACAGCACACACAAAATGCTGGAGGAACTCAGTCGGCCAGGCAGCATCCATGGAAACGACAAAACAGTCGACATTTCAGGCCAGGGCCCTTCATCTCAGCCCAAAACGTCGACTGTTTACTCTGCTGCCAGGCCTGCTGATTTTGTATGTGTTGCTTGGATTTCCAGCATCTGCAGATTGTCTCATCTTCATAACTTTATATTTCAGCTGCACTTTCCACATAAACGTGAGGAGGATTGGTAGGTATCTAGGGGAGGAAATGGTTTAATCTGAATGAAGTTGCTAGTTGCCCCTATTCAGTTCTCAGCCCTTCTTTGGAATCTGAGTAAATTTGGGGTACTGATTGTGGATGATCAGCCATGATCACAGTGAATGGTGGTGCTGGCCAGAAGGGCCGGATGGCCTACTCCTGCACCTATTGTCTATAAAACATAATGCATTCCAGTAAAGATGATGCTCAGCTGATGATAGGAGCAGTTGCATCTATGTCTGTGGTACCCACTGGTCTCAAGAGGCTTTAAGTTAGTCCATGGAAATTTGACAGGGAATGATGCCATTCCAGCATCACCCGGGGAAGGGGTGCGAGTATGGTGCTACCCAGTTGACCTTGTGCTCCCTGGATCAATGGATGCTCTGTCTGTACCCTCTGCTCCAAACTGTCCTCCTGCCCTACCTACAACTCTAACTCTCCAGAGCCCACGGATATAAGTTCTGAGGCAAGTGAGAGCAGAATTTTACATCGGTGATTCATTTCGGTGGTTAACAGGATAGATAGATGCTGGTGTATTTAATCCCATGGCCAAAATGCCTACAATATAGGGGTCACCTATTCAGAGTCACGACCAGGAACATTTCTTCATGGGTTGTGAGCCTTTTGAAGGTAGTTTTTTTTTATTGATGTGCACTGATCTGAAGAACTGGATGATGAGCTTTGATAGACAAAACTGGTTTGCAAAATCTACACTGGATTTTATTTTTGCATTGTGGCCAAGCGCGCTCTTGTGACAGAGGGGCAAGAAGGGTGTGAGTCGGCTGCTCTGCCGGGATCTGGAATCATAGCTCTTATGCGCTGCATTCGGATGAGTTGATGTGGATATCCTGGACAGGAATTCCACCCCTTTCCTCTTTTGCTCTCTGCTCCCCTCAGCTCCGATCTGAGGGCTGTGACTTCAGTCGGGTATGTCTGGCTCAATGTACCTCATGGAGCAATTTGAAAAATATTGTGCAGTACAACAAACATCAGGCCAGTGGCCTGCAGCATCATACCTCATGTGGCATAGTTCCCATAATGCCCTTCCCTTGGACATCGATGGCGTGGAGAGGGGAGGCTTGCAGCTTGGGCAACTGCCAGTCTTCCATAAAAAAAAACCCTGCCCAGGCTTGCGCCCTGGAAACTTTCCAAGGCGCAAACCCATGGTCTATCGAGACTAACAGAGGCCTACGTACAGTACCCATACCACACAGTCAGATCCATAAGCCCCTTCAGTGCAGAGTTTCTCACCCATTCATTTATTTTGATAGCTCAAGTGTGGTTGGTTGCTTATGTCATGTCAGCATAATCGTCCAGCTCTAATTGTCACTTCAGACACCGATCAACCTGAGCACGCCCGGACAGTACATCTCTTCCTGACGGACATTGATGAACCAGATCTATATGTTTTCTACAAAACTCCGTTAAGTTTCATGCCTTCCATTACTAAGAACATCTCTTTTAAACTTCAGATTTTATATATTTAATTTAAATTCTCCAGAATGATGGGATGTTTTTAGACAATGGCAAATAGTCTTGTAACATCACCACTATGCTACAGTACCTCTACTGACAGGGCTCGCTGTTGACATGCTGAAACAATGACTCGGTTGCTTTTATCACTTCTATGAGAGTTCGATAATATGAGAAGATCATGACAGTGCAGCACACAGAATGAAGACATTGTGAATGTGTGAGGGTATTGAAGCTGTTTATTCATTTCCGCAGATGCTGCCTGACCTGCTGAGTTCCTCCAGGATTTTGTCTGTGTTGCAATGAACTTTCAAACTGTGATGATACCAAACAAAGCATATGGACGGATATTATGTGGATGGTGGGAAAGAGGAGGCCGATCCGCAGAGCCCTGTAACAAAGGTGGTTTCAGAGGAGCTGAGCTGAACCAGGAGTCTGGAGATGAAATAGCTGGTTTGGTAGCAGATAAGTAAGTCACCAGAAGCAGTTCAGAAGTTATCAGAAAACAGGCAAAAACAAATCATGCCAAGGCATTGAATAGTCTGGTGTAGTTTCAGATCATTGCTAGGGAGAGGAATGAAATCAGTGAATGCTTCCTTTAGTAGAGGTTAAAGACAAAAGTTATAATCTTCCGGACACTAAGCTGGAGAAACATTTTGCTGAATTCTAGATAAGTAACATGGCATCTTTGAAACCTTAAAATCAAACTATGCTCTGGATATGGTCACTGAATGATCATTTATTTGCATTTGTTTTTCACATTCTGCAAATATTTTAATTTTCAGGGGATACTCCACACTGCAAACTATGTTTCATAATAAGATAATCACATACACACTATCAGAAAAGCAAAACTGTATAAAATTGCAGTACTTTGCTATTTGTTGTTGGATCCAATGAAACATCAATCAAATTCTTCTTCGGTATCAGACAGTCCTAAACTATCATCAGATTCATCATCTTCTAGAGGCGGAGGCTCATCTCCCAGGTACACTTCGTTAAACTCCCGAGCGATAGGTTTACTCTCCTTTACTTTCTCTTCTTTTTGGCTTTCTCCTTTCTTTTCTTCCTTCTCTTTCTTTTCTTCCTTCTCCTCAACTTCATGCGGAGGCAGTTCAAGCTTGGCCCAGGTCACAGGATCCATCTTCCGAAGGCTGATTTCCACTTTGGTTGGGCCCATGGTGACCGAGCTTTTACTTGTATCTACAACCTGGGGTTCAGAGGGGGGGGGGGGGGGGGAGATTTACATCAGAATTAGTCTCTTATTTTCCTACACAAGAGCCATGACATTTCTTTTCTCGTGAGAGTCAATCAACCTGAAACCTTACTGATTTCTCCATGTATGCTGCCTGACCTACTGAGATTTTCCAGCAA